>NC_136004.1:21072283-21302283 GCF_048128805.1 Centroberyx gerrardi
ACTTATCAGATGGTTAGTTCTAGGATTAATTGCTTGGTCAGTGTTATTCAAACACAGACACCCCAAAGACACCCCAAGGGCTGGCTGCAGAACTAACTAATCTGTAATGCAAAGCAAGCTGTTAAAGATGATGAAGCTCATTACCATCAGTGGGAGCACACACGCACACGCACACACACACACACACACACACACGTAGACACACACACACAGTACACAGTGAGCCTGCAATACACAGAAATAGTTCAGCCCTTATACTTCAGGAGATTTACAGTAAAAGGGATTTCGTTGCTAGGACCAAAAACTTATTTGAAAGGGGCCAGTGTGGATGGAATTACTGTAAACTGTGACCTTATGTGAGTGGTAAGTGCTGAAATTGCAGTCCCAGCCTCTCCTCTCCTGCATTATTGATAACTACACACACACACACACACACACACACACACTGTCTGAATCACAACACTCTGTCCTCCTGCCACTCTATCCAGTAAGTGTCAGTTACACAGCTGTCATTGTAGATTACTGGCAGGCTTCTATTAAAAAAAAAAAAATCTTTGTCTAAATGTGAATCTCAATCTGACTACATTGATCTGATATTTTTTCAAAGGCCTCAGTGTTCAGTGTGCTTTGTGTGCAGCTCTGATAGTTAAGGACTTGTGTAGTAAATGTTACTGCCTACCCCCCTCCCACCCCCACCACCAGCTCTTTGATTATGGAGGAGCCTCCGCAGGAATGTTATGCTAAACTCCACATTGCAAACGTCAGGCTTAGGGTTGAGGACACATTCCTCTGATTCCATTCATTTTAGCCTGCACACATACAGAGAGAGAGAGCAAGAGAGAGAGAGAGAGAGAGACAGAGAGAGAGAGAGACGCGGCCCTAAGGGAATCCCCATGGGGCCTTCTCTTTCGGGGCGTACTAAATGCTTACTGCAACAGCTGCAGACACAAGTGTGTGATGTTGGGAAAACCTGCTGTTGAACATCAAACCACCCAAAAAGCCCATTAGATCAGCTTTTCAACAAGGTGGAGTGTACTCTCCCTCTGTACTTCAGTGGAACTTGTGTTGTCTTGTGTCATCTACACATTTGAAGATTTTAATTCAAAGCATTTTGAAGCCCGTGATCAGACTAGCGTCAGATAGTCTTGTCAGTTGTAGTCTAGACATTTGGAAAGCTCTCTCAAGGATTGCAATGATGCTAATAATACTGATAATGCTGTTAAAACAACGCCATGCCTTTGAGAATATCAATATTTGCTCTTGATTGAGAGTACTGTCACTTGCGAGTTACGCTTCACACTATGAATAAACATCAAACAGAGACCAACTCCGGCTCTGGTGCCTGTATGTTTGTGGTTGGCAGGTGTGGTGAACTTTTAGCTATGTATTAATCCTTATACATTCACTGTCTCATCCTCTCTGGTTCAGGAGGAGATTACAACCTGAAAAACAATGGGCCATTTCAGCCGGTCTTCCACTCCAACCCCGGCGACTTAGGAAGACAAAAGAAAAGCTGGGGGGATAAAGCAATATCTCTTTAATGCAAAGATATTTGGTTCCACTACTATGTGATTCCTCATTGAGCTGATTTTCCCACATGTTCCATTTGGGCAGATGTGAGAATGTGTGGCAGCCTGCGGTCAGAAAAAAAACATCACTTAACTGCAGAGACAATCCTATTGTTGTGACTTAGGGTGTTTACTGTGACATTATCTGTTAGTGCCTTATGGTTATTTACAAATGGTGGCTCCTCCTCAACGAAAAGAGATTGCAGTGTGTGTCCATGCAGAGTAATCCCTCCATGTCAGATTAAGGAACGGGTATATCCCCTCTGCTGAATATTACTAGCATATTCCTGAGTAAAGGATGCAGATAAAGACTGAGAAAGAGGAGGGTGGAGAAATGAAGGGAGCTGGAAAGAGAGTGAGAATGGTTGGAGGAGAGGTAAAGAGGAAGAGGATGGAGTAGTAAAGAAAGATTAGTAAGAATAGATGAGAAAGTAGAGCGGGTGTGGCAATGGGAAGGAAAGGGAGGATAAGATGGGGAGATAAAGATTAAATAATTGGAGAGAAATTGGAGGAAGAGAGTTGGAGTGAGAAGTGAAGAATTTAAAGGTGCGGTTTAAAGAAAGATGTATGAATGAGCAGCGGATGGCATGGAGGCGAGGGCAAGCATCTGCTGCTTTTTGGGGGCCAAATTAGAATGAGGAAGAGAGAATTAGGAAGACAAAGAGGGCAGAAATGTCATGTGCTGTCTACAGGGCAGAATGGAAAGATTCATTACAAACTGTTGAACTTGAAGCAAACAACCTCGCTTCTACAAGATTGACAAACTCAGAAACACATCATTTGCAACCAGCATCCAACATGTTGATCTTCTCAACAATATGTATCCACACACACACACACACACACACACACAAATCCTCAGGGGGCCGGTCAGCCACTGGATCCTGCTGTGAAAAACATCCCAGGGGGATTTGAGAAGGCACTGATCCTCTGTGATTGTGTATGTGTCAATATGTAAACATGTGTATCTCAGCGCATTGCTCTGTTTTTGTTTTCAGGGTGTATTCTAACATCTGATGTGGTGATGTGTTGTTGACATGCACATGGTTACACGGTGCCCTTTTTGGGACTGAATTAATTAAAGGATCGCTTGAATATGCAGTGCGGCACAGGAGGATTATGACAAAATCCAGTTTGTAAAAACGACAATAATAACCATGTGATGTTTACACATCTTTTTTTTTCCTGAAGCTACGCTTGGTTCTCAAAAGATATTTTATTAATTGTTACCGCATTACGTGAAATCATTACATAATATCATGACAATAATGAAAAAACATGATCTCAGTGACAGCTGACAACCAATCACCAACTGCCACCAAATAACAATTGTATCGAGACTCTGCTTGCTTCTGATTAGTAAGGAATAAACTGACTGGAATATTGAAGATCAATAGCTAAGTGAATCTAAATTGCTTGAAGCTTGATAGTAGTGAGAGCATGGTGTCAAACTCTTATCCCTCAGTGCAGTTACACTACAGTTGCAACACATCAAAAAAAAAAAAAAAGTGAAATACAAAAAATAAGATTTAATTTTGTGTTTAAGATTATGTTCCAACACCAGGAAAAAAATATATGACAGTTGTACAAATTGGACACGCCATTTTCAAGTGCTCATCTCATGAAAAGGTTAGCTAGTGGGTGTGTTTAGGCAAGTTAAACAACTTTGTTCAAGGTTAGGGTTAAGGCTGGGGTTAGGTTTAGGCAACTGAAGCTTTGGTTAAGTTTAAGCAACTAAAACAATTTGGTTATGGTTGTGGTAAGGTTTTGGTCATAGTTAAATAAGAAAAACCCGCTGAAAATGAAAATTTTACTCACAGAATAAAAACTCTTTGTATAAGTTCACAAGAGTGGAAGGCAAAAATATACGGCCATCCACCACCAGCACCGTCCACACCCTTGTTTCCACTGCACTATTTCAATGCCAAACTACTGTCTTTTCCAGCCGTTATTTGCATATTTGCACGTTATCTGCATTTCAGACATCGTGCTCACTTGACGAAATTTCATGAGACGAGGTTGCACACATGTATGGTACTCTGTTTAGTATATGTTCAAGTACACACCTCCATGTACTCAGCAGGTATAAAGACGGGGCAACGTATTTCTGGCAGATCCACAACAAGCGGTAAGAGTGAATGAGTGCGTCCTGAGCTCACCTACAGTAATCTCCTCATGTGACCCAGATTACACTGCCCTACATAGACCCATGGACAGAGACTCTGCTGATCCTACAGTCCAGACTTCGCTGGTACTGTGAGCACTGAGGACCAGGCATACAAAGGCGGCCTTGTGCTGATGCAACAAAAGGCAACAGAGAACATCAAACACACAGAGTACAATAACACATCTGTAGAAGGAACACCCCCACTGGAGACCAGAGGCAAACCCCCCTCTGTGTGCGCATGTGTGTGTGTGCGTGTGTGTGACCGTGTTTGCGTATATGCGTGCATGTCTGCTAATGATACATCACTTTGTGTGTCGACTTTATCACACACATCCCCCGCAGTGCTGGCCACAGTCTCCCTGCGTGGGCCCCACAGAGGGGTTGGCTGTATCCTCTGGATAATCAGCTGGTACAGGCCTTGTTTAAGAGTGGAGCAGCGTAAACTATGCCCTGTTTCAGCTGCCCAGCTATGACCCTTTCTACGTCAATAGATACCCGGGCTGAAAGGACCTCTCCGGTGCCAAGGCTGTGTGGAAGTTAGACGTCTGCAGGGGGTAGGGGTGACCCCCAACAACGAGAAATAACGTCCCCCGCACACACAGAGTTTGTTCCCTTTCAAGGCTGGCGCAATCCTGCCAAATAATTCCCTCCTCCTCCTTTTATTCCTCCTCCTCTTCTTTCTCCCACTCCTCCTTATGGCTCTTCTAAACCTCCACAGCTACACCGTAAACAAAATGCCTATTAGAAACGAGTGAATAAGAATGAGAATTTTGCAGGTTTCATGTCTGTCCAAATGAGTATACACTTGCAGTAGTTCTGTGATTCAACACTGTCAGTACTGCGGTGTCTAAAGATCGGATCGGTACTCACCTCACAGCGGTGCTGTCAGAACCAGAGGATTAATGACAGCATGCGAGAGTTGTGCTATTCAGTTTTGCCGGGTAGCACTGAGAGAGTTAGCCACAGCGTTAAGAGGCTGAGCTGTTGTGTGGTATTGACTTTATGGTTAAGTGGTATGACAGCAAGATGAGGCAGCATAAGGTGGGCAGCGGTCACAACAAAGGATAAGAAGAGGGCAGTGGGAGGTTTATGGGGAGGTGAAGTAGTAGTAGTGGAGGAAATTAGAGTGGCAGCAGCATTTGACATTCCTCAGCCCGTTATCTGTGCAATAACTGTGAAAAGAATGACCGTTTTTTTTAAAGATTGGACTGGAACTCAATGGTTTATATGTTACATACTGTGTATACTGCAGCATTATACATTTGCACTATCATACTACAGGATAATTCAAACAATTCCTATTACCAGTGGTCCATCAAGCTTGTCTGACTTCTACGATGTTTACATCAGTATAACATCAGATAATTGTATACATTTTCTAAACAGACTGCTTATTTTATTCTTTCAGGTTAACTCCGGAACACCGGAACTATCAAGAAGCAACACAACAATTTATTCATAGTCAAACACTCAAAAATAGATGCAGCATTTCAGGAACAGATGAGTCATTGGTACTTCACTTGTACCTGTTACATGTTCACGTTTGTTCCCTTTGGTGTCCTCTATTAATAAACCCCATTTTGCTCCCAGATTAGAAACATGTCTATGGAGTGATAGAGGAGTGTAATATTCAGACGCAGCTGAAAATGAGCTGAGAGGGATGACTCAGATTGGGAAGTTGTTTTGATTAGAGCAATATTGCCATGATTGTTTTGCCAGCCCCTTACTTGGAGAATTCACTCTTGGTTTCACAGCTTTCATTCAGCTGATTCCTTCCTGCCACTGGAGAGTGGAGCAAAGTTATAAAAGTGAGTCGCAAGGCAGGCTCATGTGGCCCTGGTGTTTATTTCCCCCTACAACCAGAAAATGCAGGTGTTTGCAAATCAGGTCATTATTGGAGACAGACTTGCATCTACAAATCCAGTTGAGATTCAACAGAATCTCTGTTCCTCTGAATTCTGCACGCAACTGGGATTTAATGATTAAATCAGTATGATTGATGTACTTTGAAATTAAAACCAATGCAAAATGATTACATTACATTATGCATAGTTGTGTGGTGCATGTTACAGTAGTTGCTTACATGTACATTTTTTGACCAGGAATTTATTTGAGGGAGGTTTGCTGTAACATGAAAATCTCACAGGCTACAATAAGAGACGGGGATTTGTTTGAGATAAAGTGTTTATTCTAATTTTTACAATATGTGGACCATTATGATGATGATTACCATAAGGTTGAACAAAGCATGATTGATCTGCACAAGACAAAAATATCTACTTATAAGATTACTTAAAAATAAAACTTAGTAATTACAATAATGCTACTCTCATATAGTAATTCTGCTTACTGCTTTGAAGTGGAAATTCAGGGGTGACCCCTCCTCTGGTTACGAATGCTTGTTATGGCTGGCCCAAACTTTCCCTTTTGGGAGGGATGACCTTCAGCATTCGGAATAATTTGTTCAACCCCCTAATGTAGTTTTGCCAAGACGTAGAGCTCACTGAAAGGACTTTGCACTGTGAACAAAACTGCAGCGCAGTCTGAAATCGGTCAGGTCGTAAAGTTGCCGTTCATTTCCCTACAGTTTCTCTCATGACAGTACCGGGACAATAGTTGGCCTGAATCTGCAGAACTATTAGCTTGGAGATGGATTGCTTTGCCCCACATTCTTTTTCCAGGATACATTCATGTTTGGAATCAGATCCAAACTAAATCCAGTATTCTCCAAATTCCATTTACATTGTGTTTGAGAAATCTACCTCCAATAGAAATTGAATCAAGTTAAATAGGTGCACAATAATCAAAACAAATTATATCTGTTAATGTCTTAATTCTTCGCTCTGCTTACTGGTTTAGTATTTTTTTTTTTATCTGTATACGCCTGTGAGTCTGTTTTCTGTGGCCATTGTGACTGCAGTCAGGAGCTTGTTGACCCAGGTCATGAATCTCAAAGTCACAGATGACGCAACAAACACAGCACCAAATGGAGCGCAAATTCAAACACTATAATCACTTCAATAATAATAAATAAATGAATCCTTCATTCAGATTCTGACCCATAAAGTAAATCTGTATTCAGTGCATGCAGATTGATTGTTACAAAGTTGCTGACCAACTTTTCAGCATTTATCTGAACTATGTGTTAAAGACAATAACAAGTTCACTGCTAGCACTTCGTATGTGCTCAGGTGAAGGGGTGGGATCGGGGGTTGTGCATGTTTTGAGTGAGTGAAACTACGTTGACTCCAAAAACTCCAAAGTGCTGTGGTAGCACAGTGTTGTTGTAACCAAGAGAATCACTGAACAAATATTTCATTCATGCATTGACTTAGCCAGTACAGTTAGAAAATCACTCGGCTTCTTCCAGGTATGTGATGGAAGTATTATATAATCTGGGAGTAGGGTATCATTTAGCCCTGCCCACTCCCCCGTTTATCTTCCTTGTTTTTTAGCCTATTAAAAGCCTAAAGATCACATACTGTAATTCCCCTAAGAAATGCACATGAGCAAACAAACCAACAAACACACAGAGCCCGACTCTTACTGTGCTCCTCTCGAGTACAGAGATGATAAATTTGATCTTAAGGGCACTTTTCAAAAGGCTTGACATTGAAATTTCAAAAGGCTTGACACTGAAGTCCTGCATTACTTGCTAACAAGCTCGGTACAATTGTTCCTTGTGCCCTCTGAGGACAGAGGGTACAAGGAAAGAAAATAAAATGTGAAATTTCAAAATATTCTTCTCATAGGGAGGGATACAGTAGTGCAGCAGAGGCAGATACAGTGTGTCCATTAGAATATGAGACTTGTACAATGGCTACAGCCATTTAGTTTAGCCTTTAGTTATAGCCTTCCGCCTGCGAACACAGACATCAGGACTGTGACACATAATAAACAATAACGTCTGAGCTGCACATACAGTAGGAATCAGTTTATTTATGTGGATAAAGTCAAGGGGAACTTAGTGATGTAGAGAGACTTACGCTTTTTTTCAATATTGTCCATCTGTAAAGACTCAGCCTCCAATCTTTTTCCCCAGTGTAGTTTGTAGCCTCATGGAGACAGACACATTTGCAGGACTGTCTGGTTTGTGTGGCTGTGTAGTTTGGGGACTTCTGAGAACAGAGCAGTCAGATGGGCTTTGATGTGCAAATGTAAGGAATGAATGTTGATTTCTACAAGGACACTTTTTGCACAAAATTGAAAGTTTGCTCTGAGGAAAAGAGCATTGCTTTGATGAGGCTATTGTCACGCAATACTGTCGAAAGCAGTCAAAGTATTGTCATGCATAGCCAAGGAAACAAATTATTCATTCATTGTGGACCATTTCTTTGTGTCTGAAGTGTGATATTGATCAAAATGGCAGACATGACAGAGTTTGTTTGTGGTAAAGAATTCCCATTATGTTCCAAGACCAGATAGCAGTCCTGAGGCACTTCAGAAATTAGAAATGCATGTGTAAGACACACACACACACACACACACACACAAACACACACATTTACATACATACAGTACATACATACACAGAATCATAGGGTCAAGCATTGGCTATCATAAGGCAAAAACAGCTCAGTCTCAGTGAACAACAGCTGATGCACAGGTTCATCAGCAGGGGATTTTTCAGCAGATGCTGCAGGCAGGGAGTCAGCAGCACAGGGACTTTTCTCATTATTTATACAACACATTTTATTCTGTGTCAGAGGACTTTGCAAGCCTGTTAACAGTCATCTCTATAGTGGCTCTGCCAATGTAGTATTCAGTACCAAACCAATGTGACTCATGATAAGCCCGTGGGTGGCTATACCAACAGATGATATGGATAATATCAATCAACACCCATACACATTAGGCCTCCAGACATAAACACACAAGCACAATGCGTGTGTGTGTGTGTGTGTGTGTGTGTGTAAACTCTCCTCCTCCCCACTTCGAATTTCTCTCTCTTTCTTTCTCTCAGTCCATGTGTGTGTGCGCACAAGAGTGAAAGTGTAAGTGCATAAAGCAACGACGCAGCAGTGCTGTCCAGTGGGGATGCCATGTGACAGGTCAGGTTTCTTCAATAAGAGGACATGCCCAGACAGACAGCCAGCAGTCAGCCAAACAAACAGCATGGTGTATCCCCATGCTCCCATAACATGCACTTACATAACCCTGGATCACACCGTCAAACACACAGGTATACTGTGTACAGGCAACAAGCACACATGGGCAAGCAAGCGAGCATGTGCTCTAATGTATACTCTCATTCTGCTCGCACAAAGACAGGCAGACATCAGATGCTCCAGGGTTTTAATAAATATCGTATGTGTTTCATGGTGTTTCAATGTGACAAACTGAGGGAAACCACTCGTAATGTTATGTAAGGGTTAAGGTTACCTGCCTGATATGGTCCAGAACAATGGCTTAGTGGCTCTTATGGTGCGTGTTATGGAAGTGTTCGGACCACTGCTTGTTACAGTAAATGCAATGTCCTGAACAGAGCACACATGCACCCACACATGCATGCACATACATGAAAACATTCTTTCTTTCTTTCTTTCTTTATTTCTTGTCTCCCTCATAAGTAAGCCACCTAAAACCACATACATGTGTCGTAGCGTGGTCAGAGCGTTCCTTCATCTGTCATCTGTCCTGTGATTGTACTGCTTCACATTGCAGTCACACATGCAAACCGTCTGCCTCTTAACTGAAAAACTCTCCGACATGTATCTTCCTTTGAACACTTTGTAATCGCATCAAGGCCGACCTTGAATTCACTGCACACTAGGCAAAAGTAATCTAAAAAAGATTTGAGTAGATACTTTATGAGTGCTTGAGATTCACCCTAAGTGAACTTAGATAGGCATGCATTGAAAGATCTCCAGCCACACTTTGCAGTCAATTTTGTACATTACCACATCAGCAGACAAATTGATATGCAATGATTCACATCCAGCAAATGCATTCCTGTATAAGCATGCAATACTTTTAGAGGGTTAAGAAGGCCTGTTGTCTTGTTTTCCTCAGATGTTTGATAAAGAAATTTTCCCTCACACAGAGACCTACTGTGGTGAATCTTCACATATCTTTTCCAGCCGTTACAGTGTGTGTCTGATACATGGGTGCAACAATATAAATGCTATGATGCACTGCTCCTTATCTGAGACACAGTTCCAGGGACAAGCGCTTGCTCTTCCCTTGGTTACATACAACCCTTGCATACATCTCAGAGAAGAAGATCTGATTCTCAAGTGGAAACGGAGAGAAAACAACATGACATCATCTTTTTTTTTTGTCCTGATTGTTCCCTGACAGTATCTGAGATCACCATGAACAGTAAACAGGAGATAGGCAGTGCAGCGCTGTAGCAATAGGCTTCACTACAGAGATAGGTCATATACAGTACAACTGACAGCGTAACACGTCTCAGTTCTCCTTACATAAATCCTGGCCGCCATCGCAACTTGTCATCTCCCCATTTGAATCTGTCGTTATCTCACAACTAGCACAGTATTCTTAGACAAGAGCCCATTCTCCATGCGTCTTAGAGCGTCCTTGTTGTTAAAGAATAGGCAAGGCACTCACGGGCTCTACGGACACTCAGAGCCTGTCTTGTGGAAGAGAGGAGATTAGGATGTGTGTGTGTATTGTGTTCATATCAGATGGGAGTGATTGAGGCTCAGTGAAGGACTAATGTGTCGGGTATTTTGTTGGCATCAGCAAGCCTAAACACCTCCGTTATACCATAGAAACCGACTGGTGTATCCTGTCTGATAGTGATTCCTCTCATCCTCTTTATCTCATATCCCATCTCTTTGTTTCTCTGTATCCAGTGCGAAAGATAAAGATTGTTTAAGCAACTTGTAGTTGTAAAACAAATTGCTGCTTTAAAATAAATTATTGTAAAATTTGCTGTCTTTTGTATTCATTCTCATAAACATGATACTGTAACTTGTAAAGGAAGTTGCAAAGGAAAAAACAATACCTAACTATATTTTAGACAGAGAGGGATTTTTTTTCTCTCTCTAAAGAGCATGTCATTGAGTGCACAGAGGTTGGATAACACTCCTCCTGTCCCTGACAGTCAAACTGTCCTTAACTCACAAGGAGGGCCGAGGAGGGGGTTAACAATCCCTGCTTTTTTCTGCACGTCCATCACCAACTGTACAAAAACCACCAGAAACCAGATCCCTTTTCAGGCAGCTGTCGCGTGCAGCTGGTAACCCGAGACTGGGCCGTCCAAGACGCTTTTAATTCCACACATGTGGCACTACCTGTCCAGCATGGATTTGAAGATTTCATGCGCGTGGGGCAGCTGCTGTGGCTCCGAAGACTGATAAGCAGAAGAAGGAGGAGGGAGAGACTGTAAAAACGCCCCTCTTAGAGCTCTATCACCCCTCCCCCTGCCTTCTATCCATGCATCTATCCATCCATCCATCACACCATCTATCCCTCTATCCATTTCTGGTGGTTAACCACATGTGTCCGGCCATGTCAGTAACACAAGAAATGGGTAAAGAGGGAAGCTGTCACCTCAAGCGTGTCTGTGTTTATGAAACTTTACCACTGGCTGCTGCCACACTGTATGTCCCATGGAGACACTGGACAGAGGGCTTATACTGAGCTGATGGACATGTGGGAGGAGGAGAGGGAGGAGGGAAAGTGGGATGCGGAGGTTAACCCATTAAGTACTACTGAGAGAATATATTGTTCGGTGTGATTACTTGATTAATCCTCTTTGGGATTATTTTGTGCATATGTGTATCATGTATCTGCATGTAAAAACAGTGTAGAGTTCAACTGACTGTAATGAGCATTTCCTGACGATGATAAATCTTATCAGTGAAAGTGGAATTGGCTCACTGAGGGAGAAACTGTCTAAAAACACCCTCTCTTTCACCTCTCTGGGGTGCCAGACAGACTGTGGAGAAGGTCTTACATGTTATGAATCAGGAATCTATTCCGAGGCTCGCTGGAGAGAGCTACTTGTTTCCTCTTAAAAAGTCAGAACATTCAGTCCCGAGCATTTTGAGCGCCCCTTGGTCTCTAGCTGCTCTTGCGTTATTCTTGTATCTTTTGTTGAATGAAAACCTCATGTCTCCGAATAATTATTTGTTTTGTTCACAGGAATAGAGAAAATGAGGAAAGTTAGAAATGCATTTTTGAGTTGGAGTGGGTTGCATGGGCCGTGTTGTCTTGACAGCACAAAAAGAGCTATGTAAGCTGTCAGATAAAAAAAAAATAAATCTCTCACTTAACTTGTGAGCTTTTCATTTGACAGCTGCAGTTTGTTTTTTTTCTTCTTGGCCACAACAGGAGGACGACATGCAGCACTACTGGAGAGTTACCGTTATGTGAGGCGCTGCTGGGAAGTCGATCACTTTGTCTCTGTTTATAGGAATGAACGCAACACTTTGCTCTGCTGGTGGAGATGATTTTTCTGTAACATTATCCATGCACTGACTTCTATCAACTCTATTTCATCAACTTAATGACCCTCCTTGGGATGGTATGTACAGTATTTGTGTTTCTGTTGGGGAAAGTAGATAACTTATTTGAAGAGGTGTCGAGGATTAGAGACTATGTGAATGTATGTATTATTGTGCACTTAGCCTCTTTGACTTCCAACCCCACTTCCTCGGCACGGTACTCAGAGTGCAGCTGGCAGTGTATGTACTCAGCTGGACTGCTTGCCCCAACCCAGTTCACAGCCTGGTCTCTGGCAGCCACTTCAAACAAGCATACCTGCCTGCCAGTGAGCTGGTGCAGAGGTAGACGGTGAAAAGGAGGAGACCGAGAGAGAAGAGGAGGAAGAGTGACCTGTGGTGTTTCATGCGGTTCCTTCGCCCAGGTCCTGCACTCTCTGACCTGACTCACTGCTAAACATCAGACACACATATATAGATTCTCCCAAACCCCTGTGTCTCACTTTAGGATGGTTGCTTTTAACCCTTGATTTATTTCTTCAAATTCACCCTCTCCTTCCCCATCTTGTTTGTAGGTAACCATCATCACTACAGATTTCCCTGCACCTGAGGTTCTTATAATCTGTTGGGGGGTTTTCTGCCAGGGACCCAAATGTGAAATACCTGGCTCAGGGGCCTGCCCCAAGAAACGTAGTCTTACTCTGAGACCAAGGCTTTTGAACATTTTTTTAATAATCTTGTCACCTGAGAACCCAACAGACACAGATCCATGGTTTTAGAGAGGCCTACACCCATGTGTCCATGTTGTAAATCCTTCCTTTGCTGCAGCGCCACCTTCCCCCTCTCCTCACAGAGCCGGCCGGTGGAGGAGAACAGGGACTCGGCAAGTTCTGCTCTGCTGAGGAAGGGGATGTTTGGTTCATATTAGGGGGGGGGGGGGGGGGGGCTATGAGTTCAACGTGTTCAGGTGCTGACGATCACATCAAAGTGACTTAGCGTTAGCTGGAGCAGTAAAAACTCCCACTTCAATGAGTCTTCTGGTCTTAATGTGTTTAAGTTAGGACAGAGTGTGTGTGTTTTAGGTTAAAGCTGAGGCAACAGAGAAAAAAAAATATTGTGCAATAATGTGTGGTTTCTTAAACTGCTTATAGTGGGCACTTAACGTGTGATGATGTTCCAGCAACAGCGCCTCAAGATTATTTTGCTTTGTGCAGTGGTAGCGTATTTGGCGAGGTTAAGCTTATCTGCCCTGATTAATCCTCCAGTAAAGTTATCATTTGATAAAGGATTACTCTCTATCTCTTTGTTGTCTATTCACTCAGAGAAAATCTTCCAAGGCTGAAATGCGTCGACTAATCTTGTGTCCAAAAGTGATTCAACGGCAGAGCTGTGCGCAGACAAAAGCACCGTATGTTGCCGGTGTGGACTAAGATGACACAAGATCACATAAGTTAGATTCACTCATCTCTCTCACAAAGAGCAAAACTCCCTGACACACGATCAAAGGACTTGTTGATCTTAAGATCCTTTTTTCTCTCTGTCTTTCAGACTTCAAAGCCTTGAAACATCTTACGCTCTTCTGCCTAAAAAAAGCCTCGCTGAGCGGCAGCACACAGCAGCAGGGAAAACGGGGAAAGCTGGCAGCATACATGAACACAGCTAATATTACATTAGATTGATTGTGTGACTGCTTGCAGCTCTTTCCTCTGCTTCTTTCTTTCTTTCTTTCTTTCTTTCTTTCTTTCTTTCTTTCTTTCTTTCTTTCTTTCTTTCTGTTTCTCTTTCCCTCTCTCACCTTCTCCTGCTGGGTCTCTGCATTCTGTAAGGGTGACAGCATGGTGAGTCAGCTTGGACTTTCCAGCCTCTCCTCTGATCTCTCTAGAACTCACCTCAAGATGCTTTTCCTGGCATCTGCTGTGCACACACACACACACACATACACACACATATACACTTTCAACCTTCAACCCTTTCTCTCCTAACTGGGGACGACAGAATTTCACACAGGTATTTAACATCTCACCTTGTCTCTTCTCTGCAGCGCTCATCCTCTTCCCTGAAGCATGGGCCACTAACCCTCGTAGAGAGGGTAAGGCCGCAGGAATCCCCCTGGGTGGAGGATTATAGGGCGTCTCCTGGACAGCCTCATGTCACAGAGGGGTGTTAGGCTGATCTTTCACCTTTTCTCTCCTCCGTCTCAGTTTCAGGGTCTAGGGTGGACGGTATGAGTGTACTGTTACCGGGGTGTGAGAGTGTGCCAATGCAGAGTCCGGTTTCACACTCTAACCCTACCCCTAACCGAGAAATACTGAGTGTTTCTTAGATATGGCAGAGTAAACAACACACTCCAGAACAGAGCCAGTTCAGGAGAGGGTGCTGAATCCTCCGAAAACTTTGCCTATCACATGCGCACGTTGTACTGAGAAGCGCACATAAACAAACTCGTTGAACTGTCATTGGTCAGAAGAGGCATGGTTGTGGAAGTAGTAGGTGAAGTTGATCTGACGAATGTTTTGTTAAAATCATATTTACCTAATGACAGCAGCACCCACAGCTGCTCTTGTCTCTCCTGCAGTAGGAGAGAAGCGATGAATTTTTCAGACATTTTCCTTATCATGAGAGTGTTGGACAGTTCTTTCTTTGCTTGCTTTGCAAATCTCTAATGCAGGAATGCTTTTTTTCACCAGCTCTGACTGTGTAGATGTGCCAACCAGGTCAGATGTGATAACTATTTGATACACACATATACTTCTACTGAAGTGTGTTTAATCAGGCCTGTCTGCACACAAACACACACAAATGCAGGATGCTGAATGTTAAACCTGCAGGCAGAAAGTAGGTTAAGCTGTTATCCTGATCAATATTTTGTCTTTGCAATAATATTGACCTATTGACCTACACAGTATATACAGTATGAACTTCATTTTTATAACACTCACAGTGCAAATAGGCTTTAGTAAATAGAGCCCACTGTCCGCCTCACTGCTTATTTACACAGTGTATGTAAAATGCAGAACTGTATTGATTCTATGAGAGAGTTGTTAAAGTTCAGTATATGCACAGCTGGGCATGCTATTCGGTGTTTGCATGCACACACACACACACACACACACACACACACACACACACACACACACAAACACACACCTGTCTTTGTTGCAGTAATTTTATGGTAAAAAAGTTTATTACGAGCCTCAATTGCTGCCCCAAGCCATTGTAAACACGCTAGCGTGTCAACTTTGTGTTTGTGTGTGTGTGTGTGTATTTTAAAAGGTTTACTTATGCATCTGTCCACTCCTCCTTTCATGATGTCTACAGGCTTAAGAGAACAGCTGAACAGATTGAAAATTGGCTGTTTTTCCTCTGCTATAACACTGAGAATTATGGTTTATTGTGGAAACAGTGCAAAAACATGGCAGCCACCACCCGATGCTATCTGACTGAGATACTTGGTCACTGAATTATTGAAATGAAACAAGTGTAAGATTTTGTTGCTGTGTTTTTCAGGATTAGTGGGATTTATTGAGTGTGCACACAAACACATAACAGAAACACGCCCAACACAAGACATGAAAGTGGATCTAAGAAACAAGTAGTTTATCTGTGTGTGTGTGTGTGTGTGTGTGTGTGTGTGTGTGTGTGTGTGTGTGTGCGTGTGTGCGTGTGTGTGTGTGTGGCCTCGCAATAAATCCCAGTGATCCTGAAGAAATTTTCCACTTAGGTTTATGTTATCTCTTCAGTCAGATGGGCATAACAGTGCAGTCAGTTGTTTGCACAATAAGTGTTATTGTCTCATGTATGATAGAGAAAAAGAACAACTTTCCTTTATTCTGTTCTACAGACCAGGAGAGCAGGAGTAGGCAGTCGCGCAGGTAGACGTATCTGGCACACACAAGTTTTGGAAAGTGTCTCCCCACACATGAAGTCATGCACTATGTCCTCAGATGGGTAGACAGTTAGATCATAATGATTAGATCAGCCTGTTAGCATACAGTCGTACATAGAAGGAGGTGAAATGTGGGCTAGACGGCCTCACAGACAGGTAGGTATGCTGGAAAGACAGGTTTTCCCTCCAACTGCAATTACTCTCGCTGGCTGTTGCTGTAAATAAGGATGTGCTCTTAATCAACCTGCCTGGTTAAATAAGGGATTGGGGAGTAGCAGGCAGGCAGGCTGAGAGGGAGACAGTTGAGTGGAAACATGTAGGTCAGCAGAGATGTAGGCAGTAAGGCAGAGTGACGCAGAGGGTTTGACAGGTAGGTGCAGGTACTGAGTTAGATAGCGAGGTAGACAGATTGTTATCGGCTACGGAGCAGAACGTGTTGTGAGCGCAAACAGTCAAGACGGGAACACAATGACAATGACATTCCTGAAACTATACTGTTTGGATGTGTGTGTGTGTGTGTGTGCATCTGCATCCATATGTGCACGTGTTTACACATACAACAGCAGAAGTGTGTCCTTTATTTGATAAGAACAGGTGTGCGTGTGTGTGCGTGTGTGTGCGTGTGTGTGCGTGTGTGTGGGTGTATGCAAGTCTGTGTGTATTTTTTTTTCCATCCAATCTGTCATCTGAGTCTGATATCAATCTACAAAGTGTGGTGTAGAAACAGGACAGTGGAGTGTGACCAGGTGCCGCAGGTTCCTCTGTGTCAAAGGTCTTTGCAATCAGCTGTTTGTTTTTACTAGTAAATAAATCACACAGAGGTAAAGGAGATTTGTTCATCTATACATGGTTGGGAAGTTAGTTGTGATAACACATTCTAATGTTAGCAAACATGTGACCGTCACCATTAGCGTGATCTGTGTCACACTTTCATTTGCTTTGATTTTTAAGTTAGTCTAGCTTTAATAGGTTTATAATTATAAATTAATCAATGATTGATTATCCAGGGACCAGTTCATTGTATGGCTTGTGACCTCTTAAAATGAAGCGATGCCTACTCGCGACCCCCCTGTCACGTCACAGGCTGCATCTGCAACCAAAGAATGATTTTTCCTTTTCAGGCTGTTTCAATTGATTAATTATCTGAGGAAGCCTAGAGGCTGAAAACTATTCACTAGTTCACAAGAAAAAAGCAAAAAAAAAACAAAAACAGGCATATTAAATGAAATTTACATAGTAGAAATGTGTTTTTTTCCTGGGAGGTCCTGACCCCCAGGTTGAGAACCATTGTGTTACTGCACACATAATCGTTTAGATTCATTAATTATTTGCATATCTGTTAACACTGTGCTGTTTTTGTCCAGGTGTCATTGCAGCACTACTGTCCAAGTGTCCAGGTGTCGTTAGAAAACTGCTGAGGTTTGCCAATTCAAGACTTCCTCCAAATAAAACAACATGCACTCTCACTCACTTGCAAAACGAGACGAAACATCCAACCAAAAACATTCTCACTTATGAACGCACACAGTCTCACAAACATAACTTTTCGCTCAGCCAGGTCCAGGTGACTCAAGATGTTGAATCTAAACATCTTATTTTTCTCTAATTGTTTTTTAAATAGTGTATTTCCTAGCTTTTAAATTCGGCTAAGCGCATAGAACTACATTAAACACGTTAATGCACGCTGCATCCTGTTTACTTTGTAATTTCCTGCTTAATAGTTTCCGAGTATACCTGCCAAATACGCAGAAGGCCCCACAAAGCTTCCTGAAACTAGAAGCGGAATCGACCTCTACTTTATAATTTGTTTTCTGAGATTAACGGCAGTGAATACAGCTGTTAACAAAATAATCAGAGCCAGCGGATTCTAAACCTTGTTCGGCTCAGGATCCAGTCTTTTCAAAACTTAGATCTGTGGTATTTTGTCATGTGAAAACAAGCCCGAGACCTATGAGGTTGATCTGCTGGGTTCCAACCAGAAGTTTAAGAAATGCTGATCACAGCCTATTATTGATCTATAATAATATACCTTCATTAATAAACAACTGTGTATTTTCTTATGATATTATAGTGGAATTCTGTAAAATAGATGGACAGGAAGACCACTTTAATGACAAAATAGTCAAATATAAGATTTGGGTCCAATCGCTAAGATACAGTATCAAGATGGTGGATCAGTTATAATTAGCCTTAGATTTTAGGTGTCAGTCACTACATAAAGGCTCGCATCTGATCCCAGTCATCTCCTCTCTGCTCTGCTGGAAGTTTCCATTGAGCTGATTGGCTTATTGCTTCCAGTGGGACTTCCAGTATCTGATCAGATAGTCCAGGCAGCTGCTGTTAAGATCTGGTTAAGATTACTTAGAATACATTCTCTGGCATGCGCTGAATGAGCCATTCAAAGACAGTTATTATCCTGATCTTGCTCCAGTGGGGTCAACTGCCTCTATGTAATACATTTTCAATTTTTTTAAAAGCCTCATTGTACTCTATTTACTTTCCCTGACAAAGTTATGTCTTGAAACAAACGACTTTTTCGTTACGCCACAAAACAATGTTTTACTGTTAAGTGATAAACAAAGAAACAGAATTTCAGACAAAGGCTCTGTAATTGAATCAACCGTCATTCTAATTACTGGGGCATCCCTCACCCTAATTAACCATCGCTCGTTGGTTGTCATGGGAGACAATGACAACCTCAATAGAGCTGTCACTCTGGATCAGACTGACGTGTTGCCCTGGCAACCAGGGTCAGTGGGTTTGCAGTGACTGTGGAGGAGGCAAAAGAGAGGAGGAGGAAAAGGAGGAGGAGGAGGAGGATAGAAGTGGAGGGTGTAAAGATTATCTAAGCCAAGACTCAGCTAGGAGTCAGTCTTGCATCAGCATTTCATGAAAACAATTAAACAAAGCACAAAAATAGACTTTGCACAATCCTTTCTGAAGGTCAGCACTGCATTACGGATGACTCAATGTGCAATTTATAACGTGCCATACACTATCTCTCGTAATTAGACTCCAACCTCACTTATCCTTTGCCATCATTTGTCTCCATTACCAGGATTTTGCAAACATGACTGTGCTGTTTAAGGCTTTTAACCTTCAGTTCTGTGTACTTTTCATGACGTCTGAAGGTAAAGACGGGATTTCACCAGAATAGGACCTTTGGGTTTTCCTGATTAGGAACTGCCGAGATTTGCATGGGTCTCCCAAGCCCTCATTGCTGTGTAAATATCATGTTGTTGTGAAGCTGAATGACTCCTCTATGTCAACAAGCTGTGGCTCTGGCCTGGGGATCCCATTGTGTTTTTATAAATTGACACGGGTGAAAACAGGGCTGTAAACGTCTCTTTAGGTGGTGAAAGTCTGTCTCCCTCCCTCCAGCCAGAATGCTCTTTTTATTTGCAAAGACATTTGGGTGAAGTGTGCCGCTCTTTATGTCCTGGCAAAAACCCACCCCACAGCCCTCCCTTTCAAAAGCTCTTGCTCCTTCTGCACACAAACACACACACACACACACACACACACACGCACAGAAAAGTGGCCCCTCCATTCTTCATCCGAGCCTTGTATTTGTGAAAGGGCCTGGCTCATATATCCTATAGGCAGGAATAACAGCTGTCGCTAAGCCACCATAGCCGGCCCCCACTCAGCACCCAACGGGGACCCAAAACTCTCCATGTCTGTCGCTGTCTCCATCCCGCTGTCTAGCCCCTCGACTAGCTGTCGCTGCCTGCTTTCTCTGTCTGTCTGCCTGTCTCTATGACTGTGTAAGTGTGTCTGTGTGTCTCTCTCTATCGCTGTTTCTCTCTCTGCCTCTTTCTCTGTCTGTCCTTCTTCTCTCTTCTCTTTCTCTCCCCGTAATTACCTTGCATCCTCATTTCCAGGAGCGTTTAGGAAAGATGTGCTTCCCTTTGTTTGGTGTAAAAGAAACAGAGAAAGGGAGAGGCGATGAAAAAGAAAATGACAGAGGGGGTCGGACAAAAAAAGGGGGGGGGAGAGGTCTTCTCCTCCATTCATCCATTGTTAGACCACAGACTAGGCCACACGTGCCCCCTCCCACCCACCCCCCCCACCCCACCACCACCCCACTCAACACACACACACACACACACACACACCCCAGCCACCCTCTAATCTGCACTATTCCACCCTGAGGGCCTGAGGCCAGGGCAGCTGCTACTGATGGAGCCAGAGAGCCAGCTGTCCTCACACACACACACACACACACACACACACACACACACACACACAAACACACACGCACACTGCACACCCCCTCATTTCATTCATTCGGGACAATGGAGCCAGGACAGGGGTGTGTGTGGCTAGTGTTTTTGGAGTGTGCCGTGGTCAAGGGGGGGGCTTTCACAGTCAGTAAAGTGGTTTTTATGTCCGCTTTGTGTCTCAGCAACAGTTGGCAGCACGTGTGTCAATGACACGCCTCTCTGTCTTATTGTCCAGCAACTCGGGGGGTTTGGAGCGACCTGGGATGCAGATGAAAACACAGACACACCGGCACACTTACAGAAGCATGAAGACACACACACACACACACACACACACAGCCACTGATACAGTACCAAAAAATTCAAAAACAGAGAAATACTGTATGCTGTGCCTTTTACCCTTATTTCATCATCCGCCTGCAGGATGATGTGTATAGCCTATAGACTTATGTCTCTTTTCACTTTTTTCAGTATGCTTCTTGAAAAACATGACAGGATTTATTCTGCAATACTCTGATCTCATGTAAATTTGGATTTCCCTGTGCACTAATAGCTATAAAGTTAGGATTACACAGTGAGGGCATTATAATCTTGGATGTATGACTATAAGGGAAAAGTTCTTAGCGGAGCTGGCAAAACAACACATCAATGCTTTCACCCTTCAGGCTCTGATTGGTTTATCTCTATCTCTAACTGCCTCAGTTTCTGGCTCGTGCTGCTATTGGTTAGCGCTCTCTCTTTATCACCGATTGGCTTAACTGCTGATTGCCTTCAGCCCCAGTTGTCTGATTGGCTGAGGCTCTGCCTAGCAATCGCTGTGATTTGCTCTTGGTTGTGCAGTTCACCAGTCAGCGGAGTGTTGTCTAAATACTGCAAGGCGCAGACGGCAGCTGCTTTGGAGACAGGGTGAAAGCGTGCGTCTTTGTATGAAGGCTGATTCGCTGGAGTGGGTGGATGAGGTGGGTTAGGTGTGTGTGTAGTTAGGAACCAAAGGCCATATGGCTGATGACTGCATATACGCACACATGCTCACATGCACACACACCACACACAGACCACACTCACACACACCTGACGACTGCCTCACACCTGCTGTACTGTGTATGGATGAGTAAGATCCAGATCAAAGGCAACAAGCCCTAAGGGACTGGTGTTTGTGTGTGTGTGTGCGTGTGTGTGTGTGTGTGTGTGTGCACATGCATATATGTGTGTATGTGTGGGTGTGCTTAAGAGACATTGACTGCTTTTGAATCTATGCCAACAAAAAGGATTGTGTTTGAATGAGAGGCTCATGTCTGGCTGTTCGCTGAGATGAAGAGATGGAAGGGCTGAAAGGACATAGTACGGCAAGGACACTCTGGGCTGCAGACTGAACACACACACACACACACACACACACATGCATTACACAACACCCATGCACGCACTTAAGATACAGACCCATATGGCATACTTAACACTGTCAGGGAAGGGAGGAGGAGGGCAGAGAGGGAGGGAGGTAGGCTGGAGGGAGTGAAATGAAGAACTGCAAACTGTATGGGTGTATTGTTCATTGTAAGGGCGTTGGAGATACTGTGAGAGGGAGCCATGTGCTGCACAGAGGAAAGAAAGAAAGAAAGAAAGAAAGAAAGAAAGAAAGAAAGAAAGAAAGAAAGAAAGAAAGAGGTCAGGTCAGTCAAGGGGTCAGGATTTGAGATGTTCCTAAATCAATCAGTGGATTTTAGCCTATGACCCCTTTAGCAAGGCTGGAGTTACCCTCTAATTTGCAGCAGGGATTAAAGTTCCCCTTTGCTCAAACACACACCCACCAACCAACCTACACACACACACACACGTACATACAAACAGTCACGCAGGACAAGACTGGGTTCTTTCGGTTCGCCCACTAAGGACTTCTGGGCAACAAAGTCAGTCTTTGTCAGTTTCCAAGTCAGACGTCAATGGGAGTTTGCCTTGCGCTGTGGCTGCGTATACAGCTTGACCACACGGAGCCCACATGTATATCTGCATATTAGTGACCACCCACACACATACTGCAGACAGTGCAAGATACTATACAAGACATCATTATTTAATACAGACAAACAGCAGATGCAGAACTTCCTAATTCCTCCTCTGTGTACACATACAACATGCAGACATGCATGCAAAAGGGCAGGCACACACTCTGATACACAAGACCCTCACAGACAGCCAGACACAGCCATACACACTGACAAACATGCAAATACATTCCTCTCTGACTGCAAAACCAAGTGTGCTCCTTTGTCTGTGTCTGTGGTCTGTGGTCTGTGTCCATGTCTGTGTGCACACATGTTTGCCTGTGTTTGTTTGCAGCAGACACAGATTGGCTCAGTATCAGTGTACAGTAGTTGCTGGGTAGAGTTGAGTAGTCTGTGGAGGATGTTGTGGTTGGCTGGCCCGGTTCTTTGTTTCATAAACTGTCTGTCTGGCACACTGCTGTTCGAAGGGGACAAAGGAGCCACTTTAGCCCCAACAGATTCAGGCTGGATGCATATTCCAGAGATAAGTGGTTTGTCTGAAAAAAGAGAACGTTTGGCCCGTCTTTTGGGCTGTTTGATGTGTTGCTTTTGTAGTGTACTGCGCAATTATTTATTTGCCTTTCTCCAACAAACGCAGTGCCCTTTTTTGATAACTGGCCACTTCACTCCAACCATTGGGCCAGCCAGGTGGTATAATGAGTAGGGTGACTATTTTTTAAACTGGAGGACCCAGGTTCAAGCCCTGCTGTCAGCTATCACCTCCCTTCTGAAGTGTCCTTGAGCAAGACACTGAATCCACATCCCCCCAAACATCACATTATTATTCACTTTTGCCTGTCCATTTTGCTGTTGTGGAAGAAGGGTCATTCTGTTATTAAACTGCATCCCTATTGCCAGTGATTGGGCAAATGTGATTGCACAATTAACACATTTTGTGCACTATTTAGGAAAAAAATTGACCCCAGTAAAATGTTTTTCTTCTTCCCATGATTGACCATGTGGTTAAGTATAAATCTAACCATGGATTACTTATTAGATCACCTCTGTCCTGCCTGAGGGCACATTTGGCTGAAGAGCTGGCAGTAGATTAAAAGACAGAAGGAAAAGAGGATAAACAGAGATGACAAAGAAGCACCTGTTTTAAAGAAATAGAGTAAAACACACTGATGGGTGATCACACGTGCACACATACACACACACACACACACACACACACACACACACACACACACACACATTATTATGAGCATATTGTTTACTAGCTGCAGCTGCATCCTGTGTGGCAGATAACATGACTCCTACTGTATATTGGTTCGCACACACACACGCACACACACACACACACACACACAAACAAAGATACAGAGCACACTTTACACTCTTTTTACTCTCTTTACCCCTCGATAACATGTAGTGTTTAGCAATCTCAACATCAGAAACAAAGGCATCAGTCTGTACATAACAGCTCCTGTATTATTAAAGTATAAAATTCACACAAAAGTGTGTGTCAACAATTATGATTTGACTTGATTCCTTCAAACACTAAATTCTGTAATTCAGGAGAGCAAATCATAGTGCCCCTGTGGAATTGCCAGCACTGCTTGGAGCACATTAAAGTCTGAGTCCACATACGGTGTTGTTTGACTTTTGTCTGAGTTACAGTGTGTGACTTAAACTTATTTTACAGTTGGGTAAATAGCAGGGCTTCTGTCGTTTGTGTGTCTACAGTGATAAAGTGAGTGTAAACTGGCAGACAGCAGGATCCTTACGGTAAAGGAACCTCAGGCAGGTGCTAGAACCAGCAATCAACTTCTGTCATAACAATAACAGCTGTACACGTGTATATGCACACACACACACACACACACACACACACTCGCACACACAGCATATACTCGTAGCCGCATACACAAGCATACTACTCTTGTGTCAATTGAACACACACACAGCTTCTATATGACGCTGAGGTCAAGATGTGAAAATGTTTCTGTCACAACAATAAGAATAATCTTAAGGAGAGCATTCACACAAACCAAACACAAACACACACACACACACACACACACATACACACACACACACACAGTCTCTTCATAACCCTTGATACTGAGATTAGACTTAGATTTTTTAATTGGTTTAGCAGCGTGTGTTTGTTTGATCCAGGGTATTATTGCCCAATGTGTTTTCTTCCTTGAGTGAGCTGATTAAAAAATCCCCCTCTGTCAACATGCTGATTGACAGATAGCACTGTTTGATTTATTCACACACAACATGAGGTACACACACACACATGTCATAATCCCCTTTCTCTGATTGGCTACTGTCAGCGCACTGTCTCCAAAGCAACACTGGAATGCCGGGTTGTGGCTCCGCCCCGTTCAGGAAGGAACTGCATACTGAGCATGTAAACAAACCCGGCGTGCGCGGCACTGTGTGTTCTGTCAGCTCTGTCTTCTCTGGTAAACAGGGTGGGACACTGGGTGCAGGCAGACTTAGGCTGACCTCCTGGATTAGGTGTTATTCTGGTGGCATTAAGGGCCTGGCATATCTGGAGAGCTCCGACAGCAGCTCCCCAGAGAATGCCCTCCGAAAACATGTTGACCGTATATGACATTATGACATAGAACCATCACATCCGAGGTAAAACTGAAACAGAGAGGGAGAAACTCAGACACAGAGAGAGAAAACAAGAGAGGGGTACTGCCGAGCCAAACAGACAAGGGAAAAGAGTGGGTGAGAATTAGGTAAACAGAGAAGAAAATGTGTATTATGTATGTATGTTTTGTATCAGTTACAACAACACATGAGCGTGTGCTGCAGAGGGTGAAAGTCAATAACAGTCACACGTCAGTATGGGAGAGCAGGGGCGCACACACACACACACGAGCGCATGCGCCTACGCCCGCACTGTGTCACAACAGCAGTGTCAGTGACCTGTCCTTCAGCGTCACATCTTTCCCATACTCTTGTCATTTGCGGGATGTCCAGTCCAGTCTGGGCTGTGTGTTTACTTCTGTAGACCAGATAACATAATATGTCCCTTCCTCTGCAGGCCAGAATCTGAAGATAAACAAAGTTCAGAAAAAAGAAAAAAATCTGAGTGATAAGTAAAAGCACAGAGAATTTAACTGCAGCATGGCCTCTGTGGTTTGATCACAAGGCTCTCCTCTTTAACTGAAAACAGAAGGGGAAGAAGAATAACAAGGTTATTAAAGAACATTACAGCCGATAAACACATTCATAACAGTGATCAAAATACCCACACACTGGTACACCTATCCCATTGAGCAAGAGCTGCAAAGAACCAATCAGATCTCTGTTACCAACAGCAACAACCCATGTTTATGCCTGCCTCTAGCTAATCCTGGCCTCTGATTGGTTGGAGCCCAGGCTTCAGAGAACAGCCCCTCCCCCTCTCTCCCTTTTTCCTCTGAATGTCCCTCCATCCCTGCAGATTAAGTAACACCGGCAAAACAAAAAGAGCTTATTTTTGTTTTTCATTAATGACAGTGCACCCACATAAACACTGGGCTTGTTTTGTTATAGAGGTATCCGCTTTCTGAAGGCATAGAAAAACGGAGAGATAGGGAGAGATGGGAGTGGGGCAGGAGGCGGGATAAACGGAATCACTGTTGCCATGCACCCTCAGTGTGTTACTGGGGTAAGTATGGTATGTTGCTATGAAAAAAAAAGAACTGCAAGGAAGAGGGGCAATTGCATCAGTTCCTTGAAAAGTCCTTGAAAAACATGTCTCTCTCCTTTTGCACCCTGTGCAAAATGCTAATTGCATTCTCAAATCATCCTCTGGGAGAAATTTCAAATTGAAATGCTGCACATCGTGCCGCAGCTTGAAAACCCTTCACTGTTCTATCATGCATGAAAGAAAATGCCAAACTCCAACTTAAGCTTTTCTCAGTATTTGCTTTTGTTCATGACACTGGCTCATTGTTATTGCAAAATATTCATGCATGGTCTATGTTTATCATTTTAACTGAGTCCCATTGTTCTCCCGTGCTGTAGTCAGAAAAGGGAAAGTGTATGAACATGCACCCAGCTGCTGTTTGTTTTGTTCTGTCACTGAGTGTTCGGGGGCTGTTGTTAGAGTAGATACAGCATTAGATAAGATATGTTGTCAAGAACATGGTCAGTCAGTCCAGGTCTGACATTATTACGCAATACTTTAATGGTTCAAGGAGCATGTTTTCTACTCCTACAGAAAACATTTACGCCACATATGCTCAAAAGAGAGCTGAAAACATGTTGTGGACGTATTCTAATCTTTAACCTTTCCACTAAGGCTATCACCTTATCTGGCATGTAAGTCTGTATGGTGTGTATGTGTGTTTGTGTGTGTGCACAATTTGACAATATTCATATTCTACAACTACACACTTGCCACACACTTGCCACACACTCTTTCGAAGAAAAATAAGTTGTTTGTGCATGAGCAGGAGGCGTCTGTAATGTGTGAGCTGCTGCATCATCATTCCTCTAATAGCCCTGACCTCTGTGAGGCCTGTAATCGAGTGACGGCAGACCACGAGCAAACAAGGCCTTGGTCAGGGATCCTTGTCTGCCCTCTCCTCTATCTCTCCTGTCTCCTTCATCTCCTATCTCCTTCCTCTCCTCTCCTCTCCTCTTTTTCTCTCTCTGCCAGTTGAGGGAGGGCATGTCCCTGTCCGCTCAACTTCTCTCGAGGTTTCTAGTTAGCATGCGCACTGAGAGCAGAGAGGCAGAGATAGTCACGCTGTTTACTGTGTGCTGCTTGCCATGCCAAATGTGCTGGCCATGCTCTCTCTCTCTCTCTCTCTCTCTCTCTCTCTCTCTCTCTCTCTCTCTCTCTCAGAAAACATGTTGTGCTGCCTTGTCACCTTTCTACTGACTGCACCACATCACCATGCACATCCTAAAAGTGAGAACAAAGAGCTCTTTACTTAATAGTGTTGCCATTTGTTTCATATTATCACATAATCCTGTTGCAAGTAAACCTATTAAAACTAAGAGATTTTTTTCCTTTCTCTCTCTCTGTATGTGTGTGTGTGTGTGCGTGTGTGCGTGTGCGTGTGTGCGTGCGTGCATGCGTGCGTGTCTGTGTGTGTGTGCATTTGCTCCGACATCTGCTTGAATCAAACAGTCCCCATGGGTAAGAATGAGTGTTCCCTTTTCACATACTACTTTGTTTAGCCTTACATAGCCTTTCCCATCAGTGCGATGGAATTTGGAATGTACACACTCCATGCAATGCACCTCCCTCTTGCTTTCTCCCCTCTTTCTATCTACCCTTGAATCCACCCAGTCACCCAGTCACCCTGTCTGCTGTCTGTGTCTGAATACCGAGACAGAGTGGAGTGTCTATCAGCAACTTAATATACAAATGAGCAAAGAGCTTGCAACTGCCCAGTAACTGTCCAACATTTTATCTGTGTGTCTGTGTGTCTGGGTGTGTATGTGTCTGGGGGTGTGTGTGTGCATGTCTTTATGTGTGTGTGCATGTCTGTATGTGTGCGGCCAGCAGCAGGCCCTCACATACTGTATCTTCCACATTGTGCTTCTATGGCCATGCCTTCCGGCCCGCTGGTCTACTTGGGGATTGCGGGCCATGAGAGGGGATTCCTGGCATGGCTTCCAGTACATGTGCTTCTGGAAGGATAAACTCAGCTATGTCAGTTATGTGTCAGCCCCTCCGAGGTTAGAGGCTGCTCCCCATATTTGGCAAATCACTTAGCATTGCCCCACCTCGGCCAGACTGGCTTCCACAGTAAACTAGCAAATATGAATAGAATCCAGAGGGAGACGGGGGATAGTGATAAAGAGTGAGAGAGAGATCAAGAGAGAGAGAGACAGTTTGCATTGTCAGACGTTTATGAACACATTCCATGATGCATACTGCTTATTATGGCATCTACCAATTTTCCATTCATGCATTCATTAAATGCCACAACTTTTCCAGTACAATAGCAACTTTAGCCTTGTTTTGCCACATTTGACACTGTATTTGGCTCTGCTTCCTCCTTTTTCTACCCTCCTCTTCTCTCTCCTGCTCCCTCCACCCCTCCTGAAGAAGTGGGTTGGCTGAGACTCTGATCTCTCTAAGCTATTTCAGTTGCCCTGAAATAGTCCTTGCCTTCACATTTATCTCATTGCAGCTTATGTAAAGAGACGAGCCCGAAGCCCCAGCCTCATTTGATCAATACCAGCAGAATGCGTTTGACACTCCTAGTGGACCTGGGTCACATTCTTCTTTTGGTTCAGAGGTCTACTTGTTTACTCGTCTCAAAGTGTTTCTTCACTTTCAATGTTGTGTATGTTTGTTGTGATGGTGCTGATTACATGTGAAAGGTACCATGAGGGGGGATCAAACCTGACACTTGGACTAAGTGGTCTAAGTTTAGTTGGCTTTGAGGTTTATGTGAGGTCACTGTTATCAACGGCCATAGAAGAATTTTTTTTTTATAGATTTTAGGCTTCATAGCAAAGGGTAATGAGGGCACAAGCATAATCTTGCTTATGCTAAAAGTAAAGACATTGCACTCAAATATCACACATTTAATCCAGTCAATCCTTTCAATTGCTATTGAACAAACACCCTGATGCAATCCCAAGGCAATGTTTGAAGACACTGAAAACAAACAGTCAGTTGACTATATCTTCCAAATTTGAAGACATTCCTCCTCTCAAACTGCAATCCTGTCTCATTGGTTGTGACCACAGAACCAGAATAGTATCTCACATTAACAGCAGCTAACAGTGTGCCATGACCTCATCTGCAACGACCTGCAGTGTGTATGTCATTCTACCCCCAAGGGGACACAGTGAATCTCTAACTGTACGTCAGGTGTTTGTGTGTGTGTGTGTGTGTGTGTGTGTATGTGTGTGTAACCCGGTCACCCTCCCCTTGGCTCACACACAGCTGTTTTACTGGGCTTGATTATAGGCTCTCAGGACAGACAACCGCGGTCGTTCTTCTGAACCGAGAGTTTAGCATCAGGTGATCTCACCCCTAAGAGTACGCCGCAGTCATCCCAGGTGCCCAGGTGTGTGTGTGTGTGTGTGTGTGTGAGAGAGAGCAGGTGCCTCAGCAATTACAGCTACCTCAGCCTAACCGCAACCACAAAACTCAGAAACCACCAGTGTCAGGATCTTACTGACAGATCGATATGGCCTCGTCACAAACAGCAACCTCGGTGTATATATTGTTGTACTGGAATCACCTTGGCCACCACATGGATGAGAAATTCCCCGCACCATAAATCTAAGACCTTTTGCCAGTTGTTTTATTCTGCTGGCTCACCACCTGGCCTTTAAGGAGTGAGCTCACTGTAAATTGAGCAACAGCAGCAGAAGCATGGTCGAGCTCATCTCTCCAGTGAGTGACACATACTTAGATTAGAGATACCCAACACCGACCATCCATCTATCTATCTCTCCCTACTGCCTGCCTGAGCCAGCTGGACCATGAGCTCATGGTACCAATCTGGCCATGGGAGAGAGAGAGTGAGAGTGAGAGAGAGAGAGAGAGTGAGAGAGAGAGAGAGAGACAGAGAGAGAGTGGGGTGAGGTGAGTTGGGGGTGGGGAGGGGGAGGGTGATTCCTGCCAGCTCATTGTGTAATCTCATCTTGCTGTGGTTACTGTAAGTGAGATGCAGAGGGGAATGGGAAGAAATGGACCACAGTTCTCCATGAAAGTAATGGCTCTGGGAAGGGCAGAGTATCACTCTACCAAAGTCCCTGGTAAGCATTTAGCATTTACAGTCAAGCCTGAGTCTGGGAATCATTGGGATCCCCTAACAGGTGAGAATATGGAGGTACATACTGTAACACTTCACCAACTGAAATGAAGTTAAGATAGTTAAACAGCAAGCATTAGATAGTTTTAAAAGTAAGTAATGATCATAATACATTTAGTGCACTCCATGTTGGATCATACAGTATATAGTACAGGTTTCATGGCCTAAAATAAACATTCAAAACATTAAGATTATGCATTTGTCTTCTCCCTCTCAACATTGTATAGGCAAGGTATACAGCTATACATTTTATCAATATCACATAGTTCGGAGATCTTCAGCTTTCACTGTACAAAAAAGTACAACTACATGTCCAACTATCCTTGATTTTAATTAACTTTTGCCAAAAGCACAGTCTGTTTTTGCATATTGACTCAAAACAAAGTTAGATTGATAACGTAATAGGGCTGAAGGATTTGCTACTGTACACCAGACAATGACCTGGAACACTATCTATCTATCTATCTATCTATCTATCCTGTGTACACTGTATGTATTTTGTGACTATAATAGCAGGTCAATCAAGGATAAACTGAATTCTTTGGTATAGGTTATATGTCACGCACAGGAGAATCTGCCCATAGGCCCCCAGACAGGAAGAAGAAAAGTCTGGACAGAGCTGTGGAGTAAGCTGGCTGCTGTCTGATGTTTACCATCTTTCTGTGCCACAGATGAAAAAAAAAATAATAAAGTTTTCTCAGAGCACACATCTGTCTGGTCTCTCTCTCACACACACACACACACACTCTCTCTCTCCCTCCCTTTCTTGATGTTTTCACTCTTTGTCTCAGTCTATCGTGGCTGTGGATCTCTGGCTTGGAGCTCATGCAGACAGTCGGTCTGTCTCGGTCTGGTCTGTAGCTGCAGGCTTTGGCATAAAGCAGAAGCAGGCAACACAAGGAGAAGACGTTTGTTAACTACAAACAAACAGCAGCAGCAGCAATGAGCCCCTTCCAGCTGTAGCCTTAGTGGTTTTGTTCTCTGTTGGCCCACATACACCTGTAGCCGAAAGGAACACTGAGAGAAAAACAGACATGTTGTTGTTTTTCAGTCTTGCAGAGAGCTTACACGGGTTGCTGCTATGGAAATTAGGGTTGAAATTATATATAAATGGATAGATGACTTTTAGTCTTGAGACTTCTGTTGATGATTACATATCATGAAGTATTATGATACAACATGAAACTGTTGAACAAAACATTCATACAACATATTCAACCTACATATATAGATTGCATATTATGATGGTTTCAAATTGAGACTGTATTTTTCCCTTGAGAGATGGACACCTGGAGAGATGTGGCTTTAGACGGCACAAAGAGAATCTGATATATCACAGACGCCATCAATATACCTTTTATACAAAATAGGTCAAGGATTTACCAACAATAACCTTACAATAACCTTAATTGTAACTACCTTACAATTAGCTACAGCTATTCTATATGCCTAAAGCACATAATGGAAGATTCAACATTTATATTTTTGAGAAAATTAGTTTTTATCCTATCTGGGGCATGACTGAAATGTTGCCTTTTCTGTACAAAAATGGGTCAAGATCGGACATGATTGCCACTGCTGTTGTTGCTGGTAGGATTCACATGGTAGAAAGGAGAAGTTAAAGCTGCCTGACAAGAAGCTGACCTGCATAGACAAATGTCACAGTAACATTGGATGTGCTGCAGAAAATATATGCTATAAATACGTTTTGCTGTTGTTATTGTTTACATCATGAACAATTTTTTTTAATAATGCATGGTGTGCCTTATGGGGTAGTTGGGACTTTTATAGATATTTTTCTAAGATATTGCATTTTTCACTTTCGCTACACCCACAGAGTTTTTATTTAATCATAGCAGAGTACAGAGTTCAACAACCATCAAGAAAGGACAGTCATCATAAGCCAAGCTGTTTCTCAAATCACTTTCTCAAATGACTATGAATGTTAAATGCCAAGCTATCTATAGTTTTGACAGTGCTTGGAAAGAAAATGAATAGTTTGTTAGCATTTAAGGGAAGTCTGAGTCTGCCATATGCCTTCCAGTGCAGTTATTAATGGCCGAGGAAAGTCCCTTTATGAAAAGACTTGCATCTTTCCACTTCGAGAGTAAAGCTTCCTCTGTTCTTAGAACACTGAGCAATTAACTGGCATCAGTTTTAACATAAAGGGACAGTGTGTGTGTATGGGTATGTGCATGTGTGTGTGTGTGTGTGGATATACATGTGACAAGCGTGTGTGTGTGTGTGCATGTGTGTGCATGTGTGTGTGTGAATATACATGTGACAAGTGTGTGTGTGTGTGTGGGGGGGGGGGAGTGAGCGTGCGTGTGCATGCGTATGTGTATGTGTGTGTGCATGTGTGTGTGTGTGTGGATATACATGTGACTGTGTAAGCCTGTGCATGCCTGTTTATGCTTGTGTGCACCTGTGTGTACAAGGGTGAGTGCAGCAGTTGAGTGTGTATGACCAGTGGTTGGAGGAAGACTGAGTCGTTGCAGAGAAAAGTGAGGTGAGTTCCTCTGAAGTCCCGTCTCTTTGATGTGGGCTGGTCTTTACTGTCAGTTTCAGCTCACAGTCGACCACAGCACTTCCTTTACCTGCCACTCACAATCTTGCTGACCCCAGTTCTGCAATAACGCTACTCCAGTTCCAGTCCAGTGTGTGTGTGTGTGTGTGTGTGTGTAAGAGAGAGAGAGAGAGAGAGAGAGAGAGAGAGAGAGAGAGAGTGTGCACGTGTGTGTGTGTGTGTGTGTGTGTGTGTGTGTAGGAATACAAAACGCACACATGCATAAGTTTTCATTTCTTTCTGCAGTGAATTACCCAATGTTGCCTTTTGTGTGCAAGAATTTGGAAACTACAGCAGGATTTATTTATTAAACTGAACTTTCAATGCATGCAAAGCAAGTATGCAATATGGTTTCCCAACAATGCATCGCTGATAGGTAAAGTTCAGACTCAGCACTCTGGAGCACAGCAAAATTGTGTTATTATTTCCTAACAGAATACAACCTCCCATTTCCACTTGGATGCACAAAACTACAACTAAGCACGCTCCCCACTGACCCACAGAGCTCTCTGGTTCCAGCTGCCACTGCGCTGAAAACAAAAGAGAGCTCCCTCTCTCTCTCTCTCTCTCTCTCTCTCTCTCTCTCCCCATCAGGACCCCCCAGCCTCCCAGTTCCCCTGCCCCAGCCCCGGCCCTGCTCCTGGCTCTAGCGATTGTGCAAGCTGTCGCGTAAGGCAGCTGGTGTATGGGCGGTAAAAGGTCAGTGCCTGGAAGGAGCACATGTCACAAGCATCATTCTGTTGCAACTGCTCTACTCTCTCTTCCTCTCTGTTTCATCTCTCATTTTCAGTAATTCGATCTCACTTTCTGTCACCCACATTTTACTTTTTTTCTCTTTTCTTAGTACTATGGGCATTGCGGTGTGGCTGATGTCTATGTGCAACATTTCCTGGATCATCTATCTCTGCCCAGTCTCTTGAAGCTGCAGTAGCTGCATCTTAACTACTCTTGGGTTCAGTGAGTGCCAATGGCTGACTGTGAAGCTAAATCGATCAGTAATGCACAGAAGAAATAACTTTACTGACAAGAGAGAATGAGTTTGATTTCAAATATTTATTCACAAAACATGAAAAATATGTACAGTTAAAATAGATATTGCATTGTTTTCTTCTGCATATCTTAAAGTAAGTAAAATCATAGTCCTTGAAAATAATGTACTTCTTGTGTCCGTTCACAGGTACAGAAGCAGCTCAAATCAGGATTTGCAAGCAAATGTCTCTGGTTATTCCAAGTACTTCCTGGTAGCTGCACTGGAAATCTCTCAAAGAAAAGAAAAGTCCATTTATTCATCTTCAGATTCCCTCTTGAGGTCCAACGTCTCCCTTGTTCCTTTCTGGTGAACTCCAATCCAACCTCCACACTTTCAGAAGTCCATTTCTTGCCCTTCTCTCTCACTGACGTTCCACTCTTAGTTCCCCCATTGCCTTTGGTTTCGGGGCAGTTATCGGGTCACCACTCATCAACTTCTCCTGTACGCTACACAGTAGAGTCCAACTCAACTCCTTATCAGTGTCCATCAGGCCTTCAGTCCTGAAAGTGGCCCAGTCCACGTACACCTGACCCAGTCCACACTTGACCTCTGAACTTTAACCCCTCCTCAGGGTGATCCAGAACCAACGAGCTGGGAGCGGGGAAGGGGGGGCTCCAGCCACAGCCTCCTAATCCAGGCCAGGGGAGGCAGAAAGGCTTGAAACCCCCAGTTGAGGCTCCGCTCCTTTACTTTCTCTTCATCATCATCATCATATGAAGCATCTTCAAGGGGGGGGGGGGGCATCTGCTTCAGCGCTCGGGGAGGGTGATGGCGGGGACCCAGTCGTACACACTGCGGCTCTCTTCGCAGAACAGACTCAGTTTGTCCAAAGCAGGGTCTTTCCACGGGTCTGCACTGGGGCTCTGCAATAAAAAAAAGAGGCATAACCATTAGACACCTGCGTCAGACAGACAGGCAGCGTGTGCAGAAAACGCAGACAGAGGAGTGATGATGCATGCATGATTCACTGGAGCGCTGCTGACTAGTGGCTCGTGACTGTGTGTGGCCGGGACGTACCGTGACAAGAATGCAGTGCGCGTCCTTGGGCTCGCCGGTCGCGTCCGCGCCGACCAGATCAGCCAGGCGCTCGATGTCGTTAACGCGCACCACGTTGATGTCGTTGTCGAAGCAGAAAGCCTGGATGAGCGTGAAGTGGATCTGGAGAGCGATGTCACACTCGTACTCCTCGTCGGTGGCGAGGACGCAGAATGCCACGCTGTCTGGGTCACTGTAAGAACAGGGGGGGAAGCAAGAGCGGTCAGAACACATTCCCTTCATGCATGTGAGGATTTAGAAAAATGTCCATGTAAATAAACGCGTAAGCATTTCACGGATTGCAATACTTACACATTCATAACTTTGGCAGACTCGTAAACTCCAACTGTCAGGTAGTCCTGCTTCTTCGCAGCGACCAGCAGCTCCTCCAAGGCTGTGCCTGCACTTTGCACCCTAACAGAGAAAAATACATTTCATTAGGAGACTGGACATACTGTGAAAATAGCACGAATAACAGCAGTGAAATCAAAGGCTGGAATGAGAGCAGTGTCCGAGTCTAAGATATTTACCTATCGGCGTTTTCCATTGCGTTCTCTTGTCCGCGGATCTCCTCCAGAGTCATAATTGTAATCCAAGCGCGATCGGGTTTTGCAATGAATAGAAATAGGTTGCGCTGTCCTCTATGTAGGCTGTTGCGTTATTCTGAGCTCGGAACAGGCTGTGGGTGGTTTTATAGCGGGGCAGCGTAGTTTCTCGGCAAGGGGCGGTGTTTTCCGCTCCTTCCTCCTACCATTGGCTCAGAGCGGCCGAGGAGAGGAAAGCAAAAGTCCCCGGGCAGTTACGGTGATCATGTAGACAAGCCCACGTGGGGCAGGATTACAACCTTTCAAGAAATCCCCCCCTCCCCTTGCCTTGCTGTCAACATCCAACATCACCACAGTGTACAAAAACTAAAAGTCCTGTTTGTGATGGGTTTCCAAAGGTTGCATTTCACGTCAGGCGGGTGGAGTGAAGGGTGAACCCACTACACAACTGAGTTTACCCACATTTTCAGGGCTGACATGCATCTTTTGACCTAAATTCGTGGCACACATCATAGTAGGCTATATCACATTTATTAAAGTTATATGAAGATAGGGTTTTTTGAGGACACAAGCTTAAATGTGTGATTTTTGTGACTATATAATTGATGTTTCGTTTATATTGCGGGCAGATTGCCTTATGATGATCACGACTGGAGTTTGCCTTTCTTTTTGTTTACCACCGGAGACAATGATCCCTGCAGCAGTCTGCTCTTGCCCTGTGTTAGTTGAGGGTTATATAATTGTTATGCAGTATACTGTTCAACATGTGGTGTTTTCCCATGCCAATTATAAAACAGGGGACCAGTTAGACCAACACAAATCTCTCTGATCACACCCGCCCACGGGGGACCATAAAGCCTAATTGAAATATCTAGATCAGGGGTTTCCCAACGCTTTCCGAACCACCGGAATTCCATTTGTGTTTCTATTTCGTACATAATTAGGAATAACCAGGTAGGCTATTACTGTAGGTGGGGTGATAGGGGTGACAACAAAAGTGGGGAGATCCTCGGAGCTCCTGTTAATGTGCTTAGTGATATAACAGTGAAATTCAACTGTTCCCCCTCTTGCTGTGGACCCCCTGGAACCCTCTCAAGGACCGCTGGACTTCCCCGGCCGAACCCCATGTTGGGAATCAATGCTCCTGATATAGCCAAACTTCCCCTCATCCCTAGCCTTGCTTTGTATTTGCATCATCGCTCTCAACAGTAAACACATGCGCATTGTGGATGCACCAGATCTTCCCAACAGCCTGTTATTTAAACTCGCCGTGTTTACAGTCTAGCCAGAGAGTTACAGAGTTGCCCCGCTGCAAGCGAGATCTGCAAGCCTGCCGTGACCTGAATAAGGGGGAACATTTTTTCTTCAGGGCCAAATCTTTGGAGGAGTGACCAGAACAGCTTGTGACCGGCACACGCCACTGTTGTGTTAGTCCATTGAAAACGAAGCCTTTGCATAATTGCCAGTCTTTCTTGACGCGTGTCGATTCACTGCCGAGACAACAGCGACTCTGTGTCAGAACAATACACTCGTCCTCCACCTGCCCCCGGTTCTTTCATGAGGGGGACGGAGGAGGAGGAGGGGGCGCGCGCGTCGTGTGTGTGTGTGTGTGTGTGTGTGTGTGTGTGTGTGTGTGTGTGTGGGCTGCCCGCGCGCCACACTTCTTATCACCCCAGTCCATACAGGGGCCTCCCCTCCGGCAGATGCCCGACAGATGCGCGGGCCCCTCCTGTAAAGCGCCACGTGCCGGGGCCAGCGCTCCTCTCGGGCAGTTTCAACTAAACTGGCTCTTATCAGTGGATTGCATGTTTTTACATTCAGCATCATTCTCTCTACAGAGGTGCCATGGGGCTGTATGCGGTTTTGCGCACCGGTTGATTGGTCTTGAATGAACAGCTTGCCACTTCGCAAAATGATCTAGATTTTTATTATTCTAGGAGTATTATGTAACTTAGACAAATGAGCCTTACATAAAGAACTAGAGTAATCCTATAAAAAAAAAAATCAAAATAATATAGAAGCATTATAGTTATACCATGGGAGATTAAAAAAAAAATACCATAAAGAAAGATGAGATCACTATAAAGTCACCACTGAGTAGTCCAGACACTTTAAATCCTTACAGGAATATTAGCCTATGAATAGGGTTTTTGCATGAGGGGAGGTTAGCAGGGTTTCTTGTTGAATGATGAGTCAAATGAGGCGTAGGCCTATTTGTGAACCACTTAGACATTTACTGGAGTGCGAGTGGATCTGATTATTTGATTATTTGACACTTGCATCCTATCTACACTATCTGATGAGCTGAGTTGACCACAGTGTTGACAGAGAAAAGAGCCTCTTCTTTGTGCGTTCAGTGTCAGATTTTGGGCTAACACTGCCACCTGCTGGTGATACAGAGAGTGACCTTTCCTCTATAAAACTAGTCTCAACATGTTGAATAAGCTTATGACTCACGATCCTACCCCATACTTAATGAGTCATCAGTCCGTATGCTGTTATTCCCCAAAGCTGAGGATACTGCTAAATGTAGACCAATTGTCATCTGCCTGGCATGGCAATTTAGTTAAGCAGGAATGTGACCAGGGCAAAACCAAAAGCAGGAATTCATGGGTGAAAAGGCAGCATATATGGAATCCACTTTAAAAATGAATCGTAATTAGGTGTCCCAATAACCCACATTATTGGAAAAAAAAAAAAGAAATATCACCTTCATGATTATATCTCTAGGGTCTTTAGGCCCATCTCCCAGAGGGGTGTTATTAACCCAATGCACTGTCTGATATACTAGTTGGATAAATAAGACTATATCAATCTATTGGCATTTGTGCCTGGAAGCTGTTGAAATTATGTGGCATTTACAGTAATGGAAGCAGTAAGCAGTGAGGCTAAGAGGGGAAAATGGCTAAGTGGGGAAAATCCCAGACCAGCTATGAAAATCTGGATGGGAAAAACAAATAAACACTCTCCCTTACCTCAAAACTACTGTTGAAGTAACCTTGAGCAAGCAAAAAAGCATAGGAACAAAACATACTTATCTTAGGTGCAGAGTAAAAAAAAAAGGCAAATGAACTAAAGTACTGAACAAAGGCAAAATAATATCCACACACTCTCTTGCAGTACGTTTTAGTTGTGTAATGTGGGACTCTTTCATGCAAGACCCACACTGGGTCGAAACATGGCACAAATATTTATTGTGACCAAGATTTGGTGTTCAGGTTTTCTTTTACCTTTGTTCATGAATACCTTTGACCAAGGGAAAAGTCAAGTGGTCATTTTGATATATAAAAAGGTTTATTGTTATTATTATTATAGATATTCAGAGACAAGTCTTATACATACATACATACATAAAGAGTTCAAATGTACGGAAGAGCTACAATCATTTGAGCTTATTTACATTTCATTATTGGACTATGTCAAATGTCAGTGCATTTTTTTTTAACATGATCAACATTTAAAATCTCATGAACGGTCAATCATAACAAAAGGCAGTTCCAATACCATTTAGATACCATCTAGCACTGATAGTATCATAAGAAATACACAAAAATAACAAAAATGCCTCACTGACAAAACAGGTCATTACATTTTTGAGTATATTTTACTGCAACAGAGTTTACCGAGCAAATATATGAAACCCCTTGACACCTCTTGACACAGGTGTCAAGAGGTATTTCAGACAAGTTGTCGAAGGGTAACGACTGTTCCCGAATGTTGTAAAAGAACAGATAAGGATAGATTGGGGTCAATTAACGATGGCAAAGTCAATGGTAAAGTGTGTCATTCTATATTCTGCAGACATAATTTTTTCTTGCTTTACTATACAACATAAAAAATCAAAACATTCCAAAATGAAAAGGAGCATGAATACCCTTGTTACAAGGGAAGTACTAACAAACTTTACAAGTCTTCTAAATGGCCAAATGTCCTGCAATGGCTAAAGCAGCGCAGCGGTCAAACCACCACTTTGATCAAGCATAATGAGAATAAAGCATTCTATACTGTACTATGCTATGGATGCTGCTGGCTGACTGTGCAAACTATTCGACTACTTTTTTTTTCCAGAATTATTCACTATGGGAGAGCGAGGTCATTCATCAGCAAGGCACATTAACATCTGGACCTGCTGGAGAAAATCAAAGACGGGTAGAGACTACAGTCAAACAAAACTCTCCCTGGAATTTGGTGGCCTGGTGGTGCCGGGGCACCGTTAATGCCATTAAGTAATATGATTATGCAGCACCACTTTTTACAGTTTGGTCTCTGCAAAATGAAACATACTGTCCTGTATGTTATCTCTGCAATGTCCTGCTCTTCATTGATTAGGTAACACTGCCTACACATGGAAATCTCACAAGTCCTTTTTGATCACTGAAACAGGGAAATCAGAACAAAGTGCTTACAAAGGAACAGTAGTATGTCAGAAGACGGTTACAGGGGAGAAGTAGGGACAGACAGACTTGATCATACTTCTTGACAATTATTTTCCCTTCCTCCTTTTGCAAGTTTAAGCTTCCCTCTGGCACCTAAAACCATTGGGAATATGGCTCCCTCTGGTGGTTGTATCCATCCACGTCTCCTACATCTCATCTGAGCGGTGCTGCTGTAATATGACAGACGTGGGTTTCCGGTCGATCCAGTTCTCCTTGGATCCTGGGACCTCATAGGCCACAGCGGACGCCACTACAGCATCGATGGATCCCTCCTGCAGGCCCCCTACTCCACCGGCCGACCCCGGCTTCATCTCGGCAGCCTGAGCGGGACTGGGGAAGTCCGCTGAGGAGTTGCTGTTGACGCCTGTTTCCGAGTCGGGCTGCTCCACCCTCTGGTAGTCTGGCGTGTGGTTCATCTGACCGCCGGCGAAGATGGCTTTGACGTTCTCCACCTCGGCCTGGGGCACCAGGAGAAGCTCTTCCTCTTCAGGGTCGACGTAGGATATGGCATCTGTGCTATCTGGCGGCAGCGAGCGCAAGGTCCTGGACATGACTGCAAGAACGGAGGACAAATGTTTTCATGTAGTTACAGTTATACCAACTCTGAAACTACGAAGGCATATCCTTGAAGAAGCAATTCGTAAAATCTCAGTCACATATATAAAATTGCAGTACACACAGCAAGATGCCAAGAGAGCTATTCAGCTGAAAAGTCCTTTATCTTTATTTCTCCTCATTTTCCTGACTCGCCTCTCTGTATGTATGGCACAAAACTACTCATAAAATGCCAAGAGGGTGGAAGGCGGGCAGTGTAGTATAATAAAATAAAGTATCCACTAAATGATGTGTATCAAAATAAGCTAAGGCAAGAAAAGCTGAAATATAACAAAACTTACCTGTGGAGGGTGTGTAGAGCTCCTTCTGTCCTGTGCTGCTGCCAAACGGATTGACTGAAGGGAAGATAATGAGGCAGAAAGAGAGCAGGAACACCTGGAAGGCCAAAGTGAGGAGAGAGTGAGGACAAAACAGTGGGGCATAAAGGAAATTCTTGATCCAAAGAATCAGAAACTTCACACTGAATATGAGAATAGATGTGAGTGGGCAAGTTGTTGGTGTGTTTGAGTGAGTAAGTGATCAAGTAGTTAATTGAGTGAACAAGTTGAGCTATATTGTGTTATTCCTCCTACCATAACACAAGTGCCGGTTGTGCTGGCCTTCATAGTGGACAACTTCATCATAGCCTGCAGCTTCTTCAGTTGCTCTATCAAGGATCTGTAATAGAAAGAAAGAAAAGAAAGATAAACATTTATTGTAGTTTATGACAGACTCAGAGTTACTTTCTAGGCAGTACTGCTACATGGTAATGCAGAAGAAATATCTCTGAGATTAGTCATCTTACATGTTCTGTTTCTGCAGCAGCTGGACTTTCTTCTGTAGTTCCAGGTTGTGTGCTGTGCAGATGGCAACCCTGCGGTAGGTAGTACATCATGTAAATCCACAAGTATTTTCATTCAAACATTTGAGGTCATTAGCCAATTTGTAACATAAATTACATTAAATACATCATCCCTTGTGTGGTTAGAGGTTTGTATTTCCTCAACTAATCACAGGGATCTAGGGCAGCAAATTATTGAGGTTATTTAGGTTCTACTTGCAGTGCGAGCACATATGCTTGACAGCTTGTTAGTGTAGCTAGCCAGCTTGCTGTTTCACCAGGACCGCGTTCCTCATACGTGGTTAACAGAGTTACCTGGACAAGGCTGTTGACAATTTGATGCAAGTTGGGATTTTCTGTTCCTTGAAGCAAGCTTAAAATTTAGTCCAACTTGTAACCAGAGCAACAGCCCCTTACAGTCAAACCCTGCAAAAAGCCAGGTTTAGCCAGAGTTAGCTGGATTATGACCATGGCTTTTTAAGCTTATCCCATCCGTGAACTCATTTCCAGACACTGATTCACCTTTCCTTAGATTAGTGCCAACAGATCAAGGTGCGATTAGACAGACTTTTAGAAAAGAATGTGTATTGAGAGATCGCCAAGATTCTTTGGTAATTGAAAGATACAGGTTTAATCCAGTTTACAGTTTATCAGTTTTAAGAATATTTTTGGGAACAAATCAAATTTTTTGGATTTGTTTCCATGTCCTCTTTGGGCCTGTGCCACTGACTCTGAGAATGGAAGCAAAAAGGATCATAGACTGTGGGCTCATTATAGGCAAGAAAAATAAAATCTTGCCATTTTGAATAATTTCCACAATGAAAAGAGTTAAATACCTAAGTATATAGGTAACTACAGTGATGCAATATGGGCTATAGATGCAATTATAAATAGCCTACTTCCACATATAATTTATCTGCAATTTATTGCGACGATTGCTCTCTCATTTTAGAGACTTTGACAGTGTTACGTTCCATAGTAAAGATATGTTTTCGGATAAGACATGTCCCTCATAGCCTTCCATTATTAACTCTTGCTCAACCACAGTAACAGTCACATGCCTGTTGATCATGGTTTCGTTTCCCTACTCATGTTTCCTTTATTTCAAAACGTGAGCGTGCAATTATCCAAGATAATTATGGCAACGTTTGACAAATCAATCTGCCACCTGCATTCGAGGAATCGAGTTAGCCGGATGCAAAATAAGCAAGATAATTTGAAACGGCTGGCATCATATTCGCCTGAATTAATTAAATGACGTATGACAAGCAGGGCCCAGGAGCGCTGGACTGGTAAACACTGGGGTATAGAAAGTTCTGTGGTGGGTGAGACCATCTGCTTCAAATCGGAGGTAGAAACGGCTATATCTATGTGATAGACTTTAATTTAATGAGGTGGTTTTAATAGAGAGAATTAATTTCTCATTCAAACATACTTTGACTTCATTTTCTCACCTGTTTTCCAGTCCATCAACATACACCTTCTTCTTCTTGCGGCTCTCCTGAGCAGACTGCTTGTTGCGGATCTTCCTCCTCACCCTCTTCAGGGTCCTCTCCTCTGCCTGCGACACAGAGAGAGAGCTTTCATGAGATTGTTGAGATGACAGATGACGAAGTGCATATAACAGTCCTGAGCAGCTGTGCCTCAGTGCTGAAAGGCCCAGACTGAAAATATGTGGATCTATTTAATATTCATCCAGCAAAATTGGGTTTTACTATCATAACAAGACATAAACTAGCCAGTGCTATAATAATCACAGTTTGCAAATTACCCAGTATTATACTGTTAACAATATGTTTATTATATATCAATTACTATGAAAATTTGACAATAATGTTAGTAGTGTGATTATGCTCATTATTACCTTTGTGAGAGGCATGTATGAGGGAATGGTTGCTCCCTCTTTCGCCAAAAGCCGCTTCTCCTCCTCAGTGAGCACAATCTCCTTAAACTGGAACTGGAGGGAGGAAGGGAACAACATTTTTCAAATGACCTGTTATTTTTGTGGTTATTCAGTAGAGCACAAGATGGTGCCACTAGATGGCGCCAAAGTTGCAGCATACATCATGTAATTTTCTTTTGTTCAAGAACCAGCTCACCAATAAAACATGACACAGGCACACTAATGATGCAAACTAAACTGAATGTTTGAGGCTTCATTACCTTCTTCTTGTAGAATTGTATCGATGACAAGTTAAAAACTAACCTGTTCTGCTGTGTTGGGCTGTGTTGAATCCTGTGTTGAGTCCTCTATGGACAAAGTGCAGGGCAGCTCATCAGTCAAGTCCTCGTCCATTGCCTCCTCACTCTCCAGGTCATCTGATAGACAAGAAAAATATGCATATTTAAAATAAACTCAAGTCTAACATTCTGATCTGACAGGGAGTTTCCCCATCTGTTGCTTAAAGGATAAGGCCGGTGTTTTTTAATGCATTGCTTACCGTCAACAAATTCTATGAAAATAACAAAATCAGCAATTGTTTGCCTTTGTTCAGCCGACTTTTTCCTCAAACAACTTAATAAACACTTTGCGATCTCAGGAAAGTAGTTCCGTAGCACCGAAAATAGTCCCCGGCGTAATGAAGAATTTGTTCCCATTTGAATTTGATTTGGTAATAACTACAACAGCCTGACTTTTCGAGGTAACAGTTAGCGATTTTTAAAATGGAAACTATGTCTTTGTGAGCTGTATTTCAAGGTTTTTAGCTTACAATTGGAGCCAATGACTTCCGGGTTGACGGCTAAAAACGGTACGTGGGAAGTCAGAAAGTAACGGGAGTAGAGCAAACGCATTGTTGATTTTGTTATTTTCGTAGGATTTGTTGATGGTAAGCAATGCATTAAAAAACACCAGCCTTATCCTTTATGTATGCAGTATCCCACCCTCCAACTTTGTAGTAATCCCAAATCCATGTGATTTAAGGGGATATAAGGGGATTTCAGTGTTTAGCCTACCTCAAGGAGTGGAGGGGGTAAGTTATAAAATATTCAATGAAGCCTATTCAGCCGACAAATTACAAGAGATCTTGAACGGCGCCCCCCACACATACCCAAATCGATGAAGACATCCATATCTGGCTTCTCTGCCCTCACGCTCTGCAGGACATCCAGGTCCGTCCCACCGCCCTGCAGCAGAGAGTAGCTGTGATCCGTCTGAACTGCAAAGGCTTCTGGGCTCTCTGCCTGCAGCTCTCCTGGGACCAGGGCCGGGTCCGAGTACACCGGGCTGGGCTGGGAGTAGCTGGGGCTGGGCACCAGGTCGGTATCACTGCTCTGGGGGCTCGGGCATCCCAGACGGTTGTTGTTTCCAACCCCGCCGCCGGTGCTGCTGTCGTCGGAGATGCCGCTGTCGCTGCCCAGGGGAGAGTGGGAGGGGCAGATGGCAGCCATGTTGTCGTCTCCCTCTAGCAAGCTGGACAGAAAGTCCTCAGTATCCACACCTGTCAGCATCTGGGGAAAAATAAAGCGTTACAGTCATCTGACACACTAAGTAGGCAAGTCATCAGGCCCATATTCTTTAAGTTGCAACCTGGCCTACTGTTTATTCCGAAATCTAGACTTAAAACTAAAACCGACAGGGCACCTACTCTTGTACTCTTGATTGTAAAGCAGTTTGTAAACTCTGTTTTAGAGTAGTAGTTATTATTACAACTATTGTTCTTAGTCACATGGCCATATGAACTAGTGAGGCAAAACTGGTCTCAAATCAGAGCTTTTCGTCTAAGATTATAGAGAGAAAGTAATTTAGCAATCTGAAAAGACACAGTAGTGGCAGTTTGAGTCATTTGATAGTAAAAACAAACAATATGGTCAGATATTGTCTTGGCTAGCAGCAATCTGACCAAATTCATCAATGAATCCTAAATGTATTTTTCTTTGGCAGACTTTGACTGTCGAGGAAGGTATTCTATATGTTGTCATTAATATAAGGCAAAACTTGGGCATCTGAAAGTCTTACATCCTGTTCAGACAGCCAGTCCTCGATGAGCCCTTTCCCATCAGGGAAGAAGGGCTCAGTGGTCCCGTCCACTCCATCCTGGAACAGGAGCCCTAACAGGTCTGCTCCATCCATGTCTGGGAGGTCCTCGGTCACTGACATCTGCGGGAACACAGGGACATACAGGCCACAATGTGTGAGTTAAATTTACTTATTGTGATGATAATAATAATTATAATAATAATGTGATAAGTCATTCATCCCTGTGTCTAGTATTACAGGGCAACAGGGTGACATACTGGATATAGGGAGACCATCCTTCAGAAGTGTCTCTGAGCAAGACACTGATCCCAGGGGTGCTGCTCTGTAGCTCGCCCTGCACTACTGCCATGAAGGAGCAAGTCTGATGTGCAGTCATGTGACATAGTAACATGGTCCATGTTCAGTGAAATGTAGGTCTGCTCCTTCTCCAATTTTTTTTTTAAGAAAAAAGAAAAAAAAAACTAACAAGAATCATCTTACAGTTACATGAATACCTAATGGGACTGCCACGGAGGCATAAGTCATCTTGGTATGGTAGTATCCTGAGTATGAGAGGTTAGATCCGGTTGGGTCACACTATAACACGACTGCTTAACTGCCATGTAAACAGCTTGGTATTGCATCATCGCCAGCCTCCCATCATGACCTCATCTTCTGCTAGGATCCGCCCCCCCTCCCACATGCCATTGTCACGAGAATCGACTACACACACTCTCTCTATCAAGTGTCAAAACAAAATAAGCTGCATGATCATTAATGCGAGTCAACCACAAATTTCTCCTTTGTATTCACTATTAACCAAATGTGAAAAGCAGAGTCCGAGTGCAGGGTGTGTGTAACGTTATTGTCTTGCAGAGAGAATACACTTTCCAACATGACCTACTTATCGTTGACGTTGCCTAGCAGTGGGCATGTTACAGTATGATTAATAAACGATTGATTATAACAGAGTGGAAAATGTAATTGCATTGTTCAGTGCGAGGGCAGAGAGAAGGAAATATGTAACCAGCATTAGCAAGTCAGCTAACGTTAGCTGCATGAACATATCATGAGCTTTTATTAACCGAGAGGGCGTGGTCGTCGGTGACAGACAGAATAAAAAAGAATAGACACAGCTAATGTCTATATTCATTTTCTTACCGTTCGATGACAGCAGATAAAATACCATTCAACTGAGTGTATCCGGATGGCTCTGGGTTTCTCTGCTCAGCGTTTCTGCTATCGCTCCTATACTACCGTCTCCGGTCAAACGTCTTCCTCGTGAAATCACCTTCCAACAAGGCAAAATTTGCGTCATCACGTAAAGCCGGATATGCGTGCGTAGTCTTCAATGGTCCTTCTGGGAAATGTAGTATAGTAAGATGTACTGACACAATGCAGTGAGTAGTTGCTTGCAATATGTCAGTGTGGTTGCACTTGTTCTTGTTAACATTTTTATTTCTTTTTTTTAATAGACATCTCTGAAATATAGCCACACTACACACACACACACACACACACACACACACTAAAGCATAACCTATGTGTAGAATTATTTTATAAAAACAAAGACTGATATGTTTCAATTTCATTGGTTTTAATCAGTACACGAGCATGTAGCCTATATGGCATCAGATGATAACATAAGCCCAATTACAGAGTTAGAACTCACAACAAAATAGTCTGAGTCTGCTCAAAACTGATTTGCCACATCAACAATTGTTAATTTTGGTGGTTGGTATTGATAGCTTTATTGGCTTTTTCAGACCAGGGAAAAATAAGGGTCATTCAGCATTGCTGACCCAGGACAGGGACAACCAATCTAGCAGCAGGAACATCTCATAGAGATACATCAGATAAGATGGTAATATCTCTGTGGTACATTGATTCATATAATGATATATATTAAGCATGAGATGAAACCAGCCTGTGTGACATCATAACACAATAGAAAAGAAAAGGCATCTGAGAAAAGTGCAATTAAACATTAAAGACACAGAAGTTCATGTCTTGACTTCATGTTTGATCACCTTGTTATTATCGCCTCAGCATAATAATGGGAATTTGCGCTACATTGATACTTCATAGGCTTTGTTGGTGTTTTACTGAGCATAGAACGTAGTGGGCTAGGTGTCTGGCCTACATGACCCACAAATGAGGTTGTATATGTCATCTAGTCATCATAACAGCCTATGTGTTTACATTAATAACTTAATTTACATTTCACGACTTATCCAAATCTCATAAGAGGATTACAAGTCCAAGTCCATGTCAAAAGAGGAGACAATTATGATCCGCTGGCAGCAACATTCTCACAGAGACTGATTTAATTTAGTAGAAGAAAAATACTAAAATAAGTACATCCAGCCTTCAAGAGGTGATTGGCTTCACATACCATGATTTCAACTTACTGCTGGACTAAAAAGTACTTTTTTTTACTTCCAATAATGAAATCTGGCTCAATCCATGCAATCTCATCTTGGACTATAATGTCTATTTATTTCCAGCGAGGGCAGAGGTATTTGTCACAGAATCACACAGAGTTTGGATGTGTGCCGTAAACTACGATACACCTTTAGACGTTCCTTTTTACTCGTCACGCTTGTCCCGACTACATGCGTGACCACGGGCATGCTGTCTACGGCCCGTCTCTTGTGAGCGCGGTGCAGCAGGATCCTGTAGACTCCTGTGATGGAGCTCCTGCAGTCTTTACCCTGGTTGTTGAGGATGTGCTCTGAGGTGATTCCTAGCGTCTCCAGCGCCCCTTTTACCTCCACCTCATCCTCCTCCAGCTCAGACGGCGTGCTCTCCACCAGGTGGGACGGGTCTAGTTTGAAGGGATCCATGGCCCGCGGGAAGTCCACAGGCAGCAGCCACTCGCACCCCATCATCTGCTCCACGCTACAGCGGTCCGACGGCAGCGGCTGCAGGATCCCCCTGATCAGCCTCTGGCACGGCTGCGGCACCCAGGAGGGCAGAACGTAGGCCCCCTCCAGGATGCAGCGCTTCAGCTTGGCCACGGTGTCCGCCCTGAACGGCATGGTGCCAGTCACCATGAAGAACAGCATCACCCCCAGGGCCCAGATGTCCACAAACACGCCCAGGTAATGCTCGTCCCGGAAGAGCTCAGGCGCGGCGTAAGGCGGGGAGCCGCAGAACGTGTTGAGCGTCTCGTCACGGCGGCTCAGCGTGCTGAAGCCAAAGTCGCCCACCTTGATGCAGGTGCTGCAGGTGTAGAAGACGTTCTCCGCCTTCAGGTCGCGGTGGATGATGTTGTTGTCATGCTGTGGAAGAACAATGAGAAATGTCTTTATGTAAGCACCAGCTTTTGCTTACTCATGTGATTTAACTGACCACAGAGATTATCCTGGATGTGATGACATTGAGAGAACCCTAAATATAAGTAAGGCATGCATCATTTGATATATCAGGATTTTAAGATGCTACACATAGGACTTTGTCATCAATATTTTGCTGTGAATTTTGTTATGATGAAAAATTCTGAGCTATCAGAAAAACATGATTATTGCTATTACAAGCAGGAGCTCTAATGATCTGCTTCCTGCTTTAATTTGGCCAAATGTGTGAGTTCTTGGGTTTGTGATACAGTGATACCTTCTGGTGGAGAGCATACTGGTAAATTGGCAGCATTAGCTTAATGATTAGAGACGCAAGCTTGTGACTGCAAGGTTGACGGATTAAATCCTCACCAGACATGCAATTCCTTCCCTGAACATGTATTGTTGAGTTGCCCTGTTGAGCTGCTTAGTGGCTAACTCTGTAAAAACGATTACCTACTAGCCTACCTCCTTACTACCTCTCTCCACAGCTCTTATTTCCTTTCATAACACCTCTCTCTCATACCCGACCATTCTAGGGTCACAGGAATATTTTACTTCATCTATTGTCAGGGCGCTGTGGGTCTGGCTCTTGCACTGCTCACTGTCACAGATTCTACTGAAGTACTCATTGTAAGCCGCTCTTAATAAGAGCGTCGAGCGTCAGCTGAATGGCTAAAATGTAAATGTGATGTAAATGTAGCGAGCTTGCCCAAGGCGTGAATAGTAAACATTCTGGTTAAATAAAAGTTTCATAGGTTATGGACCAAAAGCAATGGAGAGGGTAATGTATGCTGACATAAAGCAGCAGATTAGATAAATTAGATTAGATGATTAGATAAAACTTTAATCATCCCCCGCAGTGAAATTGGGTCGTTTCAGCAGCAGAGAATAGGATCGAGATAAGAATAAAATACATTCTGTATATAGCACAAGCTATGGTCAATATCACAAGTATTTGACAATATCCTACACAGGTTACCTGTAGATTAGACTGAGACTTTGTTTTCTATTATTTTGAGACACAATACAATGAAACGTGCACAGACTTTTTGCCTCCCGAATATGAAATTATATGCGGTGCAGGAGCTGACCATGTGCTTGACAGCAGAGAGGATCTGGGAGAAGACGATCTTGCTGTCAATGTCGGAGAGTTTCCCCTCGGTAGTAATCTTAGTGTAGAGCTCCCCTCCGCCTGCGTACTCCATCACCAGGTGTAACCGCGTCAGCGTCTCCACCACCTGAAGAGGAGGAACATTAATGACCAGAACATCAGAGAGCATCACTAAGAAAGCAGGACCGGATGTAGTGATCATTAAGAAAACCCCTTGGGATCAGATAAAGGTCATACACACATGAGCAGGAGAGAGAGAGAGAGAGTGTGTGAGTCAAACCTCGTAGAGGCGTATGATGTTGGGATGGTGCAGTTTCTCCATGCTGGAGATCTCTCTGGACAGCAGCCTCTGGGTCTTCTGATCCAGCTTGGTCTTGTCTAGGATCTTTATGGCCACTTTGTCTGGTGATGGAGAGGAGAAGACAGGAGAAGGTCAATGATCAGTGACACACAAAACCTAGAATTATGGACAGATTGCTGGAGAACAATCAGTTGAATGGATGACTCAAAACCCAAGTCTGCAGAGAAATACTTTACTTTGTTAAAACAGAAATCGGATATCTGGTATAGCTTAATATGGAAGGGAAAACAAAACAAACAAAAAAATGGACTATTTTGTAACTGGATCTAAATAATTCCATTGTGTATCATTGTACATCATCACTAAATAACTTCACCTATTGGATAAACGATGTGTTAGATGTGTTACATAACAGTTTTAAGTAGCTAGAGGATATAAAGCATCAGTGGATTTTAATTAACCCAGTATTTCAAAATAATGTCTTTGTCTGGTTCTTGCTAGAATACACAACATCGGCCCTGAGGCAACAAGGCCCGATGCTCCGGTCTGGATAATTTGATTGAGGATTAGCTGTCCTCAGAAACCAATTTTCTTGATTATGTTCTCTCAGGGGGTCAATTGTCACTATTATTCCTATTTTAACAGGAACATTACTTTTTCCAATGAAGGAACATTACTTTCCTCTGTCAAACTGCGATGACTTCAAGGCTGAGCAGAAATGACAGACGGTAAATTGAGAGTGAAGATTGAATACGAAAGGAACATACTGTGCCTGGCTGGCTTCATTGTCCAGGAATCAAAGTAAACTCATTACCTGTAAAAAAGCTTTTGGGAGCAAAATGTGGGGCAGATTGCAAGATGCACGTAAATTTACAGTCAATAAAGATCAAAATACTTCACAAATATCAAATTTAAACAACTGATATCATGACTGTATTCCTTTAAATGATTGATACAGAGAAATAAAATAGACCCTCGGTAACTGAATACAGAAAAGTTCTTAAGTGGCAAAATGGTGTTGAGATATCTAATTGTGCTTCAGTATGCATTATTCAGGCTGGTATTAGGCTTCCTTTCAGCTGTGCCACAGCTTTCAGTCGTGCATTCAAAATGCATCGGAGCTCATATTGTTTTTGGGGGATCAAGCGATACCACCCACATGTACATAGACACTTATTGCATGTGCGCACACACAGATCGGCACACACACACACAGACATGCACACAACAACAGACACATAGGACGGACACGCACACAGTTACACATTCATTCTCGTCTCTCTCTTTAGCCTTTGATGAGGCATGCAGCAATTTTAGCCGTCGCTAGGGAAACTGGAGATCTCTAATCAATCCATCTGTTCAAGGGCAGCAGACAGTCTGTCTCTTTGTGGCTGAATCAGCCCCCTGGCCAGGCCCACACTGCCTTGTTAGTGAACTGCTATATAAGGACACGCTTGTTAGCGTTGCAGCCCATTGATGAAAACAGCTCATCAGCCAAACTATCATTAAATCAAAGAAAGAGCCAGAGTAGAGAAAGAGTGGGAGCTTACCTAGGATTTTTATCTTTCAAGATGGATGTGTGTAGACTTCCAATCAAGTGACGGCCATTCAATAAAAATGATGTGGATTCTAGATATAGAGTATCCTAATACTCAGTATGACTGCCACCCTCCACTGATAGTACCCATTATATTCAATAATAGTATTGTTTCATTTGCTGTAATGCAGGTGTTTCACATACAGTTGAATTTCTTTGATGTCATGTAGTTTCTTACCCTTGGTGAGGGCGTGAATTCCCAGCTTGACATGGGAGAAGTTTCCACAGCCGATCTCCCCTCGGATTTTGTAGAAGCCAATTCTTCTGCCCACTGTCAGCTCACGGACCACCCTGTGAACACATTACATAACAAGAATACATAAGACCAGGGTCGAGGTCAATACATGAATGAACTCATCAATTCCAGTTCAACAGGAATTAGAATTGGGATTGGAATTTGAAAAAACCCACAGGAAACAGAATTGGAACTGAATTGGAATTTCAGGAAGCTGAATTTAATTCAATAAAATTCTGTGAAATTCCATGTTTTTTTGTTTTTTTCTTACCACATATCTGAGATTACACGTAGTGTTATATATTACCAATACTGAATATCATAAAATATTAAAGGTACCTTTTAGGTGGTATGTGATGCATAACACATAATCATAATACATACATTATGATTGAAAATATTTGATTCATAATGTTTGATTTATAATGTTTAGCAAGTCAAGAGAACCTCTCTTAGAAGTGGAATTTCATGGAATTTCATGGAATTCAATTCTGTTTCCTGTCATTCCAATTCAATTCTAGTTCTGTTTCCTTAGAGCTGGGTGCAATTCAAATTCCAGAAATTGAATTGGAATTTACCATGCATTCTCAATTCAATTCATGAATGGCCCCAACCCTTTATAAGACTAAATATTTTTCACATCACCTGAGAAAGTTGACATACTTTCCTACACTAATAATCATTATATATAGATTATGTTTAGCTGAAAAAGAAGGCAGCATGCAACAAAACTGCACACTAAAACAATTCATGGCCACTAAGGATCAATGAAAAGATGATTAATGTTTCATTTCAGTGAATGTAAGCCAACTCCCCTACCTACTAACCCCTACCTTTCATCCTGGCACATATCCAGGTTCAGTCTTTCCAGCGGAGTGAGACGGCGGACCGAGGCTCCCTCATCGTCTGTGTTGATGTCTGAGCTGTCCTGGCGGCTCCAGCGGGCATACCTGTGGCCACCAACGCCCCCGGCTGTACCTCCGACAGAACCTCCGACAGACCCTCCGACAGACTCCAAGGTCCCGGCCCCAGAAACCGAGCCGCTCCCAGCGGTGCCTGCTGCCCCCGACCCCCTGGAGCCTGCCGTGCCAGCCCCAGCCCCAGCTCCAGCTCCAGCTCCAGCTCCAGCTCCAGCTCCAGCCCCATCGGGACTGCTCTCGGAGGGGCAGACAGCAGTCATCCTGCACAGGACGCCCAGGGTGGAGAGGGCTTAGCTCATGGCTGGGATTGATGGAGGACTTGGGGATGTGCAATAAGAGAAGAACAAAAATGCAAATACTCCATTAATTTTCCCACCGCTTGTGGTTTCTTTCGTGCAGCATTTTTTCAGGTATCATATTTCTTGACAGCATTCTGTAAAAACTGTGGATTTTGATCAGCCATGCTCCTTTATTATAGAAGTACATTTTGAAATCTACCTCACCTGACAGTAAAAACAAAAGACACATGGTAATAAAGAAGTACAACTGTTTTAGTAACATATCTGGTGACACTTTACTTAAACTGCACTGAGCGGTATCATAAGTGCATTATAAGCTCATTACAAGCATATAGTATTTGCCCTGTTTCACATTTTACATTAATTACAATACCTTGTCATATACACTATGAAACACTGTGAATCTGGTTTTACTGTGTTGTGAGATGGTTATTAGCTATAGAGCTGCGCCTAAATGTGTTTTATTCTTTCACATTGTGTGAATTATACTATATCCTTTTCTGATTATTATGCACACGCAATGGTAACAGAACAAGAACAGCACACCGATGGAGCACACACACATAATCCACATAAAAGTGTAAACAAGGCTGATACGAAACAAAATGATGTGGAGCAAAAGAATCGACTTACCTTCAGATATATCAGCCATTTAGAATGTGAATATTTTCAGGATCCTCCTCCAAATCTCATATCTGTTTTGATCACTCAGTCAATAAATAAACTCAGTGAATGAGTGGTTTGCTGTATTTCAACCGAACAGGACAGAACCGCCAATCTATCCACCCAGGCACATGCTGCATCTAGATCCTCCAAAACCTGCTGCAGCTGCAGACAGCAGAACGGGAAATCAAGGGCAGTTTGTCATCTGAAGCGGGAAGTAGGAGTCTTTTTGTCTTTCAAGCATTGCCGCTGGTTGCAGCATTAGTTTTCCTTGGTTGTAGCCATTGGAGAAAAGGGGTGGAGGCCAGAGAGTGGCTGGACCATGTGTGATGAGAGATGTGCTCACTGTTGGCTCTCACATCAGAGCTCTGCAGAGCTTTAATGGGCTCTTTGAGTCCCCAGGGTATAAATAGGCCACAGGTTGAGGAGGAGGGACGGGGAGCAGGAGAGGGGAGGAGGAGGAGGAGCAGGAGGGAGGGAAGAGGTCAGACAGATGATGTGGTCAGGGGGCATTTAGCGAGACACCCTGAAATGAAGCACAAGAGAGATACAAAAAGAAATGTCATTCATTTAAATATGATAACTTAACTTCAGTGCTGTGTGGCTCAACCTCATTAGAGCCTTCTCCTTCCTCTCCCTCTCCTTCTCTCACTATTGTATTTAAAAAGCTAGTTCTTGAATGAAATCAGCAGGTCTTGAGCTCATCTTTATTCATTGAGTGTTAGAGTGTGTTAATGTTTATGTTTGTTTATTTGTTTGATTGGTTGCTTCCTGGGCATGTTTTTCCAGCCTCAAAGTGGATGAGGTTGTGTGCACATGTCCACACAAGTGTGTGTGTACTCCTTAATTGATTTAGTGCTCCTTGACTCTTGTTCTAAGGGCATTGCCTACTGAGGTTGCCAGTCTTTCATTTGTGTGTGTGTGTGTGTGTGTGTGTGTGTGTGTGTGTGTGTGTGTGTGTGCCCGCGTGCAGTGCGGTCACATGTGGGTGTACAGCTTTGTAATTAGGTGACAATTGTATGCTGAGAAATAAAGCTCTAACAACGTCCCCAGAGAGGAAAAAGAAAAGGTGCTTTTAATGTCGTTGAAATGTAGCTTACATAACTAGTCAATCCAGTGAGGTCAACCCGGGTTTCACAGAAATACGTAATTCCTCAAGTGAATTCTGGAGTTTCAGAAAGAAAATATAAGTGTTCATCCTCAGTGTCATATGCCTCAGTTTGGCAATAAATAAATGTGGGAAGCTTTTTATGTTGAACACTTTTAGATGTTTGAAAACTACACTGTGCATTGACTTAAACTGACCCCAGCTTTTATTGATGGCCTTGTCTTTTCACATATGGAGAGGGCCCTTTCATTAGTAGTAGCTATTATTTATTAGTATTTATCATTACTGTAAACCCAACTGACAAACCAGTGTTTGCAAACTAACTGACATTTACAGGACAATAAAGTTTGAATTGAATTGAATTGAAATGAATTGATTTGAATTGAGATGAATTGAGATGAACTGAGATGAACTGAACTGAACTGAACTGAACTGAACTTAATTGAACTGAACTGAACTGAATTGAGATGAACTGAACTTAACTGAACTGAACTGAACTGAACTGAACTGAACTGAATTGAATTGAATTGAGTAGTAGTGCAGTAGTGTCTACACCTAATACATTCAATCAATAAAAGTCCATACTGAATTCAACTTGGCACCTAACCAGAATTCTATTGGCCAATACAACAGTGAATGACATATACACACCCACACTATATTACACACTAATGTGTACACAGACACGCTCGAACATGCACACAAACACACTTTTATTCACTGTGAAAACATTTTTGATCACCTATCATTTTGATCAACAAACCTGTTTTAACACGAGGCACTCGAGCTGCCTAATGTCCCATAAACACCATGATACAGTATATTAAGGTAATTAATTAAGCTTATTAATGCATTAATTAGTAAAGAGTTCTGTCAACATACTTGTCTTCACATGACACATTACGTGACATTAATAATGTGTCTTAAAGCATTAATGAGTTATAGTAGTTTCAAGAAAATCTGTTTTTCCTCATTATTATGCAAATTCATGCAGAAAGGTGCTACAAAATCTAATAAGATCATACTTACAACTGTGGTGTAAGTATGACATTTCTATCATATATTGTTCTTGAGTTATTGTGTTCAAAATGTGGAAAATGTGCCTACACACTGACAGACACACAGATGCCATCATAATGCTGTGTACCATGGTGGCGGGACATAAAATGAAATAATATCTTACACAAACGTCTGACATTTGAACACAAAGTCCAGTAGAAATGGTTAACTCATGTTTTGGAAGGTGTTCCTCTGATTCATCCCTGCACTGAGTGTTCAAAGTGATTCTCCTTTGTGAGGCCTCCGGTCTCCCAGCCTTCAAACACCTTCCTGCCGTCCTGCCTCTGCCTGCCATGAATATCTAAGCATTGATCTCAGGGAGGCTAAAAGGACTCGCTAAGAGCGGAGAGGCCTCCACTTTACAGCACAAAGCGACACAGCTCCGCATATCAGCCTTTTATGTGTGTAAATAGAAAGACTAAAGGACAACCAGGCATGAGATAAATGCATAGGTAATGAGAGGAGAGCAAGGAAAGCTCTGAGACGAGGTGACCATCTTGAACTTTTATTATATCGAATTATAAATGGACATTAACTTAATAGATTCATTTACTGAATCAGGGTTCATTAATCTTTCTTGGGTTGTAACTTTTACTAGGTGATATAGCTTATCAGACACCTGTTCATCGTCTCTTTGTGTAAATTATTTCATACAGCATATTTTCTGCTTTTATGACCAAAGTGTCATACTTCTAAACTTTTCAAATGTCTTCTTAAAATGGTTTCAACAGAGAGTGAATATAGTGATTGCTGCAATACAAAGCTAGACAATGAATAACTGGATATACTGTTTATAATAGCCTACTAGATCAGAGAGTATCTCCATGGTGGGCCTATAGCGGGGTAAATTACCCAGATAGCTGTGTGTTTAGGCTCCGCTGGCTAACAACTCCACTTAGTTGCTTGGTGATGAACACTGACCAAGCACGTTTGTCTGTCTTTATTCAGGCTGAGGATTAGGCATTAACTGACGCTGAGTATTGAAAGAGAGAGCACACAGCACTATGTTGACAGTTATACGGTTCTTCGCTGAACTCGAGCACACCCGCGTTAAGTGCTTGCACAAGTAGGTGGATGGCACATGCATTCATACACACACACACACACACACACACACACAAACACAAATACACGCACATAGATGGAAGTGAAAGTTTACATAAAAATAATCAAACACAACAGAGCGCTGGCAGCACGATTACAAGCCTTATGAATCTCTCTAGCTCATACCTAATTTAGAATTATGAATCATTCCTGTAATTGTTAATCAATCGATTAATTTGTCTAAGAGCAAATTGTATCCACACAATTTTGTTGTTTTGATTAGTTGTGCTTTCATTTACCTACAAATATGCTAAGTAAAATCCCTGCACATGAATACGCTGCTTATCATTAACAGGCCTATGTCTGCAAATGGCCAAACTGTCATCAACCGCCAGAAACAGCTTTGCCAAATATGGATCCTTACTCACCAGCTCCATAGACTGAAGGCAGATAGGCAGACAGACAGACAGACAGGCAGGCAGGCAGTCAATCATGCGTCTGGGGATCCTATAAGAGCACGAGGGGGATTTCCCTGGTACACTCTGTGCTGCTGATCACACAATGCTAGCATCAGCAACCATCTTCACATTTCACACCCTACAACAACACGAGAGCCCATCCACAGCAGCTGTGGATCAACAATTAGCCGCTCTGTCCCTGTATTATGGGTCTCCCCAGATAATGCCTGTCTGTGTGTCTGAGGCTAGGCGGGGTAAGACAGGAGAGGAGCGGGTAGTGCTTCTCACATCACCGGCTGTAAAATGTCTATCAGTCTATCTGCAAAAAAAGCTCCTCCTCTCTTTTTTTTTCCTGAACCCCCCCCCCCCTTGCCTAACTGTTTTCTCTCTCTCTCCCCTCTTTTCTCTTTACTCCCATTCTCTCATTCTGCCATGTGCTTGTCTCCTATTCTCTCTTTTTCATTGCCCTATGCATTCAGGCACAGAGACAGCACACACACACCTATACACACACTCTTTTTCAGACAGACACATGCACAAGCACACTCATGTACACACATGCACACAAGCGCCACACACGCGCACACACACACACACACACAGAAAGCTCTGCCCACACAAAGCTCCCCAGTGTGTTAATTGAGACGCACGGTGGAGAAGAATAAAGAGCTGAAGGGTGAAAGGCCTGGGACAATGGAGACTACGGGCCTTAGGAACAGAGAGCCAGACCTCTCTGGAATCTATGGGGCAAATATTTCACATTTCACAAAAAAGTGACTGACCCCCAAATCCCTTCCCCCTGGATCCCTACTACTGGCAACTTGCACGTATGTATGCAAACACACACGCGCACGCACACACACACACACACACACACTCACACACTGAGTCTAGGCCAAAGCTGCAGTCCAGCCTTTCTACAGGCTGTCTGGATGCACTAATCCTAAAGTGCTCTGAAATGACCCACACAAAATGCTTGGCTTTGCGAATGGTCAACTGAAATTGGCGATAGCTTTACAATCCAGTGGTTCAAATCTTGCTTTTATAAACTTCTTGAAATAGCATGATCATTTACTGTTGAGTTGAGTTTATTATATTCTTGCCCACAGTTAAAAAACGGAATAAAAGCGGAATTTACATAAGAGTGAGGGCCTATATAAAAAGTATACGGACAGATAAACATTTAAAAACATACAAGTATGCAGACAAATAAATATATAAAAACATCCTTCTTCGTTCTCTTCCATTTCCTATTTTCTTTTCTTTTTCTATACTGTGCATTTCTGCGTGGGGTAGTATCAGAGAGAAGCCTTCTGTCTTTAAGAAGCCTAAATACCGGATGAAACAGGATAGCCGCTATTGCTTCATAGAACAGTAACGCATATTCCACAGTATCATTTTATACTCTAAGTAGATTTTATTTCACTTTTTCCTTTACATGTAGCATGGTTTGTTCACATTCACAACTATTTTAACTACTGTAACTGTGTAACAGTTGAACACATTGCTGCTGACAGACAGGGAGGAGAGAGAGAGAGAAGGAGAGAGAAAGAGAGAGAGAGAGAGAGAGAGAGAGAGAGAGAGAGAGTCGTAGATGTCTCTGAGGCCTTAAAGTTACCATGACACTGCTTGCAGGGAGCACAACAACATAATGCAGTAGATAAATCTTGCATCTCTGTGGCTCAAATTGAAATCTCTTTGGCCAATTATTTCTTCCTGCTTTAAAGGGCTGCCTCAGTGAGCGTGTTAATCAATTTCAGCACTTCAAAGAGGTTTTCATCAAAGAAATAAAACGCGAAGCACAATGTTTCATGTACTCCGACTGATGGACCATCAAAGGAAGAGAAAACAAAAACAAAGTTCATTCAGGCAGAAATAGACAGGCTACTAAACAGACTGTATTCTCTTCAAAAATAATATATTCGGCTTCTACTCTAAGCCTACTCTGAGTTGAATGATTCAGGCAGGTTTGAAAAGGTTACTTTTGAAATGTAATCCATTACAGATTACTAATTACCTACTACTACCTAAATTTGCAGTTAGCAACATAATTAGTGACACAGCTTTCACTTTCTTTTGAATTAGGCCAACTTATTCCAATCCATAGACTATAATTTGAGTACTGTCAACATCATGTACAACCACTACAGTTATTTCAAGACATTTAAAATATTGCCAATGTCAATAATCTACCAATCTAAATAGTTTTCCCTTTCAAACATGTTTTGGAGTAATCCAACAAAGCATTACCTTTTTTAAAAAAAACATACCTGTAATCTGATTATTGTGTTTCACGCAGCAATTGTACTCATTTTATTTTATTTATATAGTTTATTTGATAGGGACAATGCAAATTAACATAGTGCCACTTCAACCGGTTACAAACAAGTTGATGCAACTAGAGTTACTGTTAATCAAAATACTTTACTCCTGTGAGATGTAATCTAACGCTCCCAAACCTGTATTGTATAGGCAAAAAATTAACTAGTCTACTAGCCCAGAGTCAAAGCGTCCTTACTGGGACAGGGATTTGGTTCTGATGGAAATTGCATAAAGATGGAAGCCAAATATCCCCTCCAGACAAGCACCCTTAAGAGTGGAGAGGTGCAACAGGTGCTGGAGCCTAATCTTCCCTCCCACTGCCTGTTCAAAACAGACAAGGGGATTCTTCAGTGAGTCACAGTGGATCCCCATAGTTGATCCCCTTTTCTCTCTCTCTCTCTCTCTCTCTCTCTCTCTCTCTCTCTGTGTGTGTGTGTGTGTGTGTGTGTGTGTGTGTACATGTCTCCCTGGCTGCCAGGTGATACATTCTGATCCTTATCTACAGTGATGCATTGCATTTAACGATTCAATATAATCACCATCGCACAATGGGCTTACTAGCCAACATCAGAAGCAAATTTCTACCCATGGCACAAATTCTATGATCTTGAGAAATGAGGGTCGCCAGCTGTCAAGCCTTGTGTTGTTGATTTTTATTTTTTTTTTTGGAAGAACGTGAATTATAGAATTTGTTGTGTCAGAAATATTTTTCAAGGCGAACTTCCCAGATGTAGACCTAATATCGAGTAAATAAATCTTGCAGTGCATCAATAAAACTGATTTGGCTAATCCCCGTTCAATGACAGCCAACAGTTAACATCTCCTCAGCAGCAGGCCATTCCCTCTGAGGCAGCGATTTCCTATCACAGTCCAGTCATCACGAAAAACACCACAGAGCTTATAGGAGTGAATGAATCTTACCTCGCTGAATACCTGTGTGGGCGCGTGACGATACGCTTTTACCGATTTAGCTGCAAAAGCATTGTCGCCGGTGCCAGGTGACATTGAGCGCGCTGTGTTGCTGCTCCCTGATCAAGCCTGTTGTGGAGGAAATCCACTTGACTGACAGGTGCAACGACCAATGGGCGGCGGCCGGAGGAGTACGCTGTTCTTTTTTTAACCAATGAGAAGCAAGAATTAAAGATCGAGGTGTAGGATCACCCAATTTCAGTACCACAGGAGCTGTCCGGTGTGCTAGACGGTGACACTCAGGTAACCCAACCTACAGTATATACTGTGCACACTATGGTCAGGCTATATGGAGGTTCTCAAAGTGAGGTTTGGGGGCTACCAGAGGTCCTTGCGACGGTTCCAAGGGGCTCAATTTCACTATTATAAGTTGGCACAACTAAAGAATGTATAAAGCTGACTGTTTATCCTATATAAATATATATACATCTTCTCAGATGGGGTTTCTTTGGACAAAACCTCATCAAATGGGGTCCGTGGTCTAATGCACATTTGGGGGTCCTTGACATGCACCAGTTTAAGATCCCCAGGCATATTTCAATACTAGCAGGCTTATGATGCAGTCTCGCAGTCAGACTATCTCTAGGAGGCGGTAGGGCTGCAATATGTATGAGACATGTAGTCGGCCCGCTGCAGTGTGCAATTGTTCTACATAATAGGACGAACTAAAACAGCCGTTAATGTGTATGCCATGGGCATCGACACATTTGGGAAAGAGAATGGAGATGTTATGTAAACATTAGGTTGCGATGCTTAGACATTCTGTGAACCCAATTCCTTTAATTAACATATTTTTTATTGTTCTGTACAAATACAAGACTAGCATCTTAAACAATGCAAGATATTTTTTAAAATACAGAAAAATTCATGACCTGTTTCCTAAAATGCCTAGTTTGTGAGCACAAAGATCTGCATTTTAAATGCCACCTACGAAAGAAGACACATTTGGTTCAGGAGGTAAAATAGAACCTAAACTCACCACTATTAGTCTTTCTAAGTGAATGATTTTAAGAAAAAAAGACTTAATAAATGGATGCAAGACTTGTAAACCATTGTGCAAACTCCTTTTATTCCATATCATTCCTCTTCCTATCAGTATGAAAATAAGCTTGAACAAAACTGTGGCATTAACATTGAGGTACACCAGCACCATACATCAGTTGTCGCATGAGTCGCTACAGAACGTTTCATTCAGTGTTCCCACAGCACACTGTCTTGGCAAACGACCCAATTTATAAGAACATGTAAAGAAGTAAAACAAGGAAACTAAAAGCAAAAAAAAAAAGTAATAATTTAGGAAGAAAAGGGATTGGTAAGCATTGAAGGGTTACTAAGAACTTTCTGATATCATGGCAACCAGGTTTAAAATAAATATAGCATCATCAGCAAGAAATGACCATTGTCTCTCTGTCCATAATTCAGAGTCCAAAGAGTGAGGGTGGTGAGAACTGAGTCTTTCGATGGCAGACAGCAGGACGTATTGAGGTGACATGCCGTATCCCATATGCAGCGTTCTTTAAGGAGAATAAGATGTCAATTACAGGATAATGCAGCAAAAGTCAGAATCTGCCGCAGCCATTCAGGACTGACATAGAATGACACGTGCAGTAACATCTTTCACTCGCCTGGTAACCCAAATGTTACCTCTTCCTTGTTGGTCATTTAAGACACAGTCACTCTCCTGTCTCATACAACCACTGCTTGTTCCGCTTCGTCCACCTTCACCATCTCCCCCTCCATCTCCACCTCCATCTGAGAGTTCACAACCTGCTGCCCGTCCACCTCCCCCGTTGTCACGTGCACCACCTGGATCTGCACCCCGGCCTGCTTCAGTCTCTCCATGTCCTCCTCGCACATCTCCGCCATCCCGCCGTCCTCCACCACAACCGTCGTCGTCTCCGTCATCTCCATCACGTCCACCGGCTCCACCGTGACGTGCTCCACCTGGATCCCGTCGTCCAGCAGGACCGTTTCGGTCCCTTCTATGTTCTGTGTCGCTATGGTGAGGGCGGCGGTGGCGGCGGAGTCGGCGACGACCAGCTCCTCGGCCGCCAGAGACTTGTTGTCCCCGATGCCGTGGATGTCTTTGAGGTGGGCCTTCAGGTCTCTGGGGTGGGTGAACCACAAGTCGCACATGGTGCAGTGGTTGGGCTTGACCCCCGTGTGGCTCACCAGGTGGTTTTTGAACTGTTCCCAGCTGTTGAATACACTGCTGCATACCTGACAGAGGAGGTGGGGGAGAAAACAGTCAGTCATAGAGAAAAGAGAGGACTAAAAACATTATTGTTTTAAGTTCAAATGATTTTCAAAACACTGCAGCTTAGATTAAAGGTTTTCAAAAAGCTAGATGTATAACAATCCTATCTCTAAATATAAATTCACATACAATGCTAGGTTCACTGTAAGACAGTACAATACAAAACAACTGTCATATCAAAAATTAGGTAGAAATTAATACAAAGTTGCCTATGATGGGATTTTTATTCTTGCCTAGTATATATTTGAATGGATAGAGAGAACAGCATCTTGCTATTTGGGGGATTATATTGCGATTGATTTGCCCATGTTGTTACCATTTGTTGCTAGTCACATCAGATTGTGGCTATAATTGCATTTTCAGCTTGCCAAGGTAAATTGTCACTTTTTTCCATATCCTACGTTATTGCAGGACAATTCATTATTATCTAGGACAAACACAGGAAATTGCCTTCCTGCCAAACTGTACCTGGCATTCATAGAGTTTCTTCCGTCCTTTCTTGGCCCCGGCCCCATTCTGACATGCTGCCATGTGGCATTTCAGTGTACTGTTCCTAGCAAATCGCTCATGGCAGTCTGGACACTCATAGGGTTTTTCACCTACATGTGGACACAAAAAGACAGCACACAAATATATGAAAATGTATAGTCCACAACACATACAGTACGTTTCAACAGAAAACCTGTAACAGGACAGATCTTCAGGACAAATATGATATATGATGACAAAAATCTATGTCGAGTACTTTTCATGTGGACAAACTGTAACACTGAGCCGTTTTATTATGATGTCATTCTCACCGGTGTGCTTCCGCAGATGCTCCTTGAAGTGGCCAAAGTGGTCAAAATGCTTCTCACAGTATTCACACACGTGCACTTTCTTCTGGGGCCTCTGGTTTCGAGACAGCTCCTCCGCCTCAAAGTGAAATGTGTTGATGTGCTGCTTCAGGGCCCCCTCTCGCGTGTAGGCTTTGCCACAGTGGCTGCACACATGGGGCTTGTCCAGCGAGCTGACGTGTGTTTTCATGTGCTGTTTGAGGTGGTAGTACAACTTGAAGCTGCGGTCACACTTGTTGCAGCGGAACATGTTGTCCACTTGGGAGATCTGGACCTCTACGACCTCGACATTCTCCAGGACCTTGGAGGCAGTCACCGTTTCCTCCTGGTACACAACCTCCTGCTGAGCACAAACACAGACATACAGTAATGTAGTAATAGAATTTTTTAGTCCATAGCTGACCAATTTGCAATTACTAAACCAGTTTGTCTATGAGAAACTGGTTTACATGTAGGCATGGGACGATATGAAAATTTCATGTCACGATTATCCTGGCCAAAATAATTGCGATTCACAATATTATCCCGATAATCATCAAAATATGCTTAAAACTCTTAAAATGGCACTAAAACATACTGGAATCACTTTACCTTACATTTTGTTAAGAAACAAATATTTTTATTGCATCATAGGACACATCTGTTTTTTTGTGAACATCCTTTTTAGTGAAAAACAAACAAGGACAGATTCAGACTCGCCAACAACCAGCAGGTAATCACAATGAGAGAAAAAAATCCATTAATAAAAATAATCTACCTATCAACCTGATATCCAAGCATTCACATGGTTCAATTAGGTATGTGTTGTAAATGCACAGTAAATGAATAACTTGTTTTCAGATCACACAGACAGAGGTACAGCAAGGACAGCAGAATGAATGCAAAAAAACAATTAAACAATCTTAAATAAGGTAATCATTAATTATAAGGTCCCCCTGCATAAATAAAGGATAAATAAATAAAAAATAGCAACATTGTGTGAGTCTGTTCTTTAAATAAAATAAAATCAATAGGACTGTACTGTACTCATGAGGATATTCACGCTCGTGACGATATTCACGATTATCCCGATAATGGAAATTCACCAAGATAAAATTATCTTGAGTGTTTTTATCGCGATAAACGATAAAATCTTATATCCTCCCATCCCTATTTAGACGCACACAATTATGTCAGTATTCGTCTTACTTTGATTATGGAAACGATTCAATTAGTTTCTGTTGGACACTGTAATTATTGCCTGAACGCATTGTCATGTCTCTTATCCCTTACAGGTTTCAGTCAGTCATTTTTGTCATGTCATATACTTCTGTAATACTGCTACCATAGGTTGTGGATGCTCTATGCAGAGCAGCTGTATGCAGAGCAGCACTCTTTTCAGGCAGGGGTTAGAGCAGGAATAACAGTCCACACAATGATGATGGTATTCAACCACACACTAAAAGGCTACTTGATATTTACATGTCTTAACTGTATTTAAATAGCAACAACAAAATGCCTTGGAGTGAACAATGTGTTTCACCACCAGGCTTATTTTGTTATTGCTGTTTTGATACATTAATGATATGCAAATATGAAACAGCTCTGAGGCCCTTCTGTTTGCGGTTGAATATTTCTTCTTTTTATGCAGTCATATTGCTCCCATGGCAATTCTGCTGTCAGCATGTTTACCCACAATTTATCCAGTGCTAGGACTTGAGGCTTGAATTCTGCAGACAGCTGCAAAAATTAACTGCTTGTGTTATGTTGGGCGAGTGTCTCAACTCATGAAAACTTGTGATGAACAACCTTACTCAGAGTCTGGTGTTTATATGCTCAAAGAAACCTCCAACGATACAACTGCAATCGCAGTATTCCTGTCTTTATCCCAGTATTAATACTACTGTTATTAATACTTCAGTATTAACAATCCATACCAACTAAAATAAAAATTCAAGGACATGAAAAGTAGTTTTAATAACAATCTGTGCAAATGCAATATACCTCTTCTATTCCATCCTTCTTGATCACCTGTAGCGTAGGTGCCCCTTGCTGGTACTTGCTGGTAATGTCAGCGAGCAGAGCCAAAGCAGAGTCATCCGAGGCAGCCTGGGCGTTCTTCGCTGCATCGACCACCTCCTCCAGTCCCGACTCCTCCACCTCAATGGCGCCCTCCCCTATCACCTCAATCTCCACCTGGAGGAACATAGAACACTATCAATACTGACAATAAAATGTGTGGGAAAAAAATATGGTCACTTGTGTTCAGTTCTTACTTTGGACAGTCCTAACACAATGGACATGTGTTAGTGCTGTAAAATTTACTGCTTTCAACCACTCATAATGTCCACCGCTTTGCAAGGAACTACATCTGTATCAGCATGCCTGCCCACCATAAATAACATAGCATCCGATCACTGACCTGTTCCCCTTCCACTGAGGGTAGAGTCTCGGTGATCACATTAGAAGTCTCTGCAATCTTCCTCTTTTTGCCTTTGTTCTTCCCCGTCAGACCTTCCGGGGGACTCTCACTCAGCCTGCAGAAGAAGAAGAGCTGTTGTTCAAAGGTCGAATTTGCTGTTTGAGCTTAGTAATCCTTCAGACAAATTTGTTTCCATCTCATAGAACACTTGACCAATAAATTGGTCAATGCATGATGTAAATTAAGTCTAGAAATCAAAACAGTCAAAAAAAGGGGTTCGCTTCTTGAGCAGTTATAGGTGGCAGGTGCACATAAGTCTCACTTGTTGTTGAGAGCCTTGATGGCCTCCTGCATCTGGAGATACTCTGCTGCCTTCCAGACATCGTAGGCCTCCTCCTCTCCGCCTACAGCCAGAGTGGCTGTGTAAGTGAACTCCATCAGCTGGCGGAAGGCTGAGTTACTCACTCCTGTCAGAGAGTGGCAGAGCAACAGCGGTGGGTGAAGGATATCCTAGATAACATCTACTAAGGGAGAACAATTCACCAGTTTCATATATTTCAAGTTGCTCATATGTTGTAACTCAGTGTGGTCTATGCCTGTCCTTATAGTATAAACTAACTTGGCTTAAATATCAGTGAGCTGCACATTCTTAGCTGGGGATGTATGGAAAATAAAACACAGAAAGTGTTTAATACTTGGCAATACTTAAGTAGACTGGGAAAATGTTTGGTAAAACCTGAAGAGTGAAGCATCATAAATGCATTACAAATGCATGTATTCCCTTGATATTTGCATTATAATAATGCCAGAAAATCACATGCAGTATAATGGGTTTATGACATGCATTGTAATACAGTGAATCGGTGTGACTGTTATGAGATTGTTATTACCTATATAATTGGAAAAAAGGTTGAAGCCCACAGCTTTTGTGTGTTCTAGTATATAATATCACATTGTGATTGTAATTATAATGCACTCTTTATGATGCTTTACAATACTTTATTCAGTGAAGCTTTAACTCTAGAATCATAGAGATTAAACTAAGGAGACTGACTGTCCAGTTCCCAGAAGGTCAGTAGAGCAAAGCATACCTTCTATCTCCACCAGTGGCTCCTGGGTAAAATCCTGGAAGAACTTGTGGAAAAACTGACTGCATGCTGCCAGCACTGCTTTATGGGCTCTGAACTGGTGACCTGCACAGCAACACAGAGGAAGAAATACCAAGTATTATTTAGGACCTCTCTTAAGATATCATTAAATATGAAATAAAATGTGATTATATATATATATATATATCTATATATATATATCTATATATATATATATATATATATATAAAACATATTTTTTTTTACAGACCGTCCACAATCAGGGTGATGTCTGTGAACTGGTCTAGTTGTCGCTGTTCATTCAGTTTGTCCAGCATGACCTTATAGTGGGCTGGGAACTCATTAGCACAGTCCACCTCCACCTCCACCTCCACCTCAGCCGCCATTATTCACCTGGCCCTTCTCTGCAGTGAAGAAGATGGATAAGCAAGTGTTAAACATTAATTGGTAGAGGGCAGGTGCACATGTATTCATTATACATAACATGATCTACATGTGGAATAAGGTGAAATGTGCCTGGAAAACATACAGTGTTAAAAGACAAGGGTGGAAGTAACCAATTACATTTACTCACGTTACTGTAATTGTAGCTTTTTTGTGTACTTTTCAGTAATAAGTCAGTAATTTTACTTTTACTTAAGTACGCTTTTGCTGAAGTATTCTACATTGTAAATCACATCCATTACAGAGTACAAATTTTGTGGCTCTCCATAAGCATCAGAAACTGGACAATCACAAATTGACAAATTGTGGAGCATTTGCAGTGAACAGCCAGTCACTGCAAATGCTCTGGTAATCTGTCTTTACTTTGTTTGTGTTAATCCAAGTTTTCCAATTATAAGAATCTATTTTGAACTCTCTCCTCTCATCCTTTTAGATTTGCATGGAAAAGATGACATCTAACAACACTCTCCTTTCTAAAAAGTAACTCAGTAACTTTTACTGTACTGTGCATTTTAAATGAGCCAGTTAAGTCGACTTTTACACCATAAGTTTTACTTCCACTTAAGTAAAATGTCAGCAAAGTAACAGTATTTCTAATTGAGTAGGACATTCTAGTATTCTTTCCACCACTGGTTAAAGAAAACAAAACTATAGCATATCTCCAGACAGACACTAGCTCTATACTAAAGCCTCAGTGAGTGAGAGGGCCCACTTTAGGAGGAGCATTCCACTATTAATGCTAGCTAAACAAGACAGTTAGCATCTCTTTGCTTGCCCAAGATAGAATGTACAAGTAAAAATCATAATCCTACTACAGTGTAGGAGCGGATCTGGAGTGGGCAGTGCAGAAGACTGGCATGTACTTCAGCCAATCATGCAAAAGAAATCCGCATAGTTCATTTAGCTAGCTTTACTACCTTAGCTAGATGTTAGCTTAACTAGGAAACATGCAAGCATGTCCTCCACAGCAGAACGAAATACATTATTATATGTACCCGCGAGTAAGATGTACAAATATGCCAACTTACCAGGACTAGATACACCTAAGTAATCGTTTTGATATTGGTACAGAAAGGCAGTTACCATAATAAAATCACAAGCTATTGCAGTTAACAGGCCTGTTAGCACGCTCGCCATTTCGCGTTTGACAATCAACATTACGTCATCAAATCGCGCATTAAAATACACTTTTCCCTCACAGATTTCCTAATTATAACCGCCGTGGGTCAAAATGCGACTTTTAAACCATCAGTAAACGTACCTCAAATATGGTTACGCTGCTTTAGAAAGTTGTTTTGCGATAATATTGCTCTCGACGCATGTAGGGCTGTTCTTCTCTCGTTGCTCCAAAAAGGGCGGTCGTTCAACACTCGGGCCTCAGATTCCCAGAAGCCCTTGCAAACTCAAGGACGCCGAGGAGCGTTGCTTAGTGACAGAAGTGAGTGACAGGTATTCACATCTTTTTTTTTTTTTTATCGTTTCATGGCTGTTGACAAACAATTTTTGGTGCATTACCGCCACCAACTGTGCTGGAGTATGAACCAGGGAAACTTATATAACACCAAAGGGGAAAAAGGCTATTCATATGGTTGATCCTGTATCTCCTACCTGAAAAGGCCACCGATGCTGTTTACTCAAACATTTATCAATAAGCTCTGATGTTACAATGCTTTGTTCCATAATCCACTTGAGGCAAGCATTCATACACAAGCCCATCAGATGTCAAGAGAATCACGTAAGCTATAACCCACAAAAATTAAAAGTACAAAAAAGCCTACATAATGCATAAAGCAGTAGTTGAATCAGTAGGACTAGCTTGATTCATGAAATTATTCAATCTTCAATCATCTTGAATTAAATGGACAGTTCATGTCATTTACTGTGAAAAGTGTTATTTGGTGACATTGTTTCAAATTCAAACTGCAAAATGTTTGTTTCAAAATGTGTTTTCCCTGATGTCAAGAAGTAGTCTTTAAATCTCTTAGGCTATTTTTTAATTGTCAATCTTATAACTCTGCTTTGTTCAGCAAGTTGTCATTTTGTAACCAGATTACAGCATTATACATCTATATAATCTGTTATTCCATGTATCAGGATCTGTCAGTGTTTTTCAGCAGGTTTGCTTGCCTCTCAAGCAGTTCTGAGCACTTAATTTGAATTCAGGACAACCTTTATAAGATTTGAAAATGCACTTTAAAATAATAATCTTCCCCTTGAGAAGCAAATTGATCATCATTGCTGCCCTTAATGGCTACTTTATGAATTCAGACTCGTTTGTGCACACTACAGATGAAAAGACCGCATTTTGTAAAGATGCTGCAAAAAATACTGCACAGCTACATCCATTGAAAAAGAAATCTTCAGCTAATATTCATTTTAATGTAAAAAGCTGAGAGGCATTGTGGTGGAAGGCTGCTCTGTTACTGTCCATTGGCTCTGTCTAGTGCCAACTGGAAGAACTGCAGGTTGCTCCAATCTGAAGTTATACATCTTTATTTGACAATAAACTTGCCATTGCTCAATGGATTATTGTACATCTTGTCTTCAAAGGTCTGATTACTGTAGGCTACATGTACTCTGCTCTTATCACCTGCTTGTTCCCACCGCAGTATCAATAAGAAAAGTGTTGCCAAAAATAACATTGCAGCTTTTTGCAAAACCATTTAGTGTATCATTAATCATCAGCGTGAATCATGTGAGTGTTTTGGAAAAAAGACTCAGCATGCATGCATCACCCAGCTTTACACAATCAAGAACTTAAGCATCAACCTTCAAGAAAAGATAATTTTATATTGTTTTAATGATGATCAAGGTGTTGTTTACTACCTTTCCCAATGGCCTAGTGGAAAATAATACTGTCAATTCAGATCTTTAAACTCACTGATGATGATACGTGTTTTTATAGCTGACATGCAGGTCAGTGTGCCCTGCTAACGGACATATGCCAAGGTGCCAGATATTGTAAATGAGTAACACTGGGTCATAAACTGTGGATTACTCTGGAATCAGGACAAATAGCAGGGAATAAATGGTTCCACTTGTCTTTTTTTCTACCTCAAAAGTTCCTCAGTTTCCACACTTTCAGTGCTGATATGTAGAGATATACTGCTCACCATAAGTTTAGATAATACACTTTACATAGGTAATTAAAGTTTGACCTGTTAATTCTCTGCTCAACCAGCAGAAAGTCATTGACATCTATAGGCCGAGTTAAAGCCAGACTGGTCTTTGACCTCTGTAATCTCATGATGCTGCTCTAACCCACCTGAACTGCGTGGCCTAGATCTGCATACAGACAAAATCAGCTGGCTGATGGACTTTGAGGCCCTTCACAGAGTTTTTTTCATATGCTTCTGTGGCCTTCCCAAATCCTTGCAATGTAAATTGAATCTTTTGAATTGAATGTTTCATTTTCCCCTGTTTTTTAGCTGAATGAAATTACCATTTTTTTGTGAATTGTGTAGTTTGTATAGGCCTAATCTGAACTATGAGAATATGCAGCAGGGAATATAATTTGCTCACTTTTGATCATGTTCAGTGTTATTCAATTCTTCTGAGCACTACTATTTTTTTTACAATCACTTTCTTTGCATACACTACTGCAGAATGTTCAAATTTCAAAAATGTCTAGATTATCCCCCCACCAATGTCTGTTGTTGAATGACTCCAGTAATGTTGTGTTTGTGTCGATCTGGCAGCAACATGCTGGACACCGACCAACCAGTTCCACCCTCACTCCTTTTTCACTTCTCCCCTGAAGAGAAAAACAGGATGTCAGAATGTTCTGTTCTTCAACAACTTCTGTCAGGCGACACCATTACCAGCAGAGGAAAGATACACAGGAGACTGTTTAAACTGAACACACCGGTGTAAAATACTTTACAGACTGTAAAAGCGTTCAATTTAATTTACAAGGCAAATGCATGCAGTATCTCCAGGCTTGACTCATACTGTATCTTAACCAGCCATAAAAAAAAGAGGCTAATTTTTCTCCTCATTCCATTCCCTTGAAGAGTTTTGTCAAACTGCCATGAGCCCCCAAACATTTTCCATTAAGAACATTGTTTTTGCATCCTACAGACATGGGGATTTCATACAGACAGGGTGACTTATTTAACTTGAAGATAGTAGGGATATCAGCAAACAGCCCCGACTGAACTTTGTCCTCCTTTCAGATAGGAAAACAACAGGCAGAGTATAAAAGGGGGGAGCGGTGGAGGAAGAGACTTGTTTTTCTTCAAGGAGTTGCAGCAAGAAAGAGCTGAGCAAAGGGAGAACTTTTTGACCGGAGGGTAAGTTACAAAACTGACTGCAGAATTTAGTTCATTTAATTTTATTCTCTTTGGTCATTCCATTCGATTCCAATTACTTTTGTTTAAACAGAGTAAATGGCAGGCTCCCTTTTACTGATGTGCCGTTTTACAGCAACATTAGAAAAAAATACCCAGACTTTACCTAGATCAGCAATCTATTTTAATCTCCTTTTTCATCCTCTAATCAATGCAACTGTTTTCATTATATGTACATCCAACTTTTACAATTGTTTGCAGCCACCGAATCATTCCCTGCATTATTCACACATTCTTTCTGTCATGCATGTGCAAATGCATTGCACAGATTTTTGACTTTTTACCTTCCCTGTTCAAGCTTGCTTCCTTGTGATTACGTGTTGTTTGTTTGTATGTATACACTGTATGCATGTGTGTTTAAATTTGTATAGAAAGAGCATGACTTGCTTATATGCAACATACACAGCCTCTAGTTCTACTTCTACTCAGCTAAATCCATTTATATGAAAAATGTTATGGTAAAAAAAAGAAAATAGCAAACTCAGATTTTAAATACGAGCTTCTGCAGTGTAAATAAATCACTTTATTCACCCTTCCTTTATATACCTATGCAGGTCAGATTAGTATATGAGTGAACGGAGGTAACAGTTTGGGAGGTTGTCTAGGATTGTTTGGATAATCTAAAAATTATGACCCTGTCCTGACCTTCTGTACAATCCTCTCACTTTTGACTGCTGAGCTTGGCCAAACACTCATGTTCTCTCCTCCCACTTTCTCCTCCCCCCTCTTCATCCCACCTCCCCCCCCCCCCCCCTCAATCATCACTCTCATTTGTCTGTGTGGTCAGCAGATTTGGGCAGTGAGGAGGCACAGCAGCGATGCAGGCGTGCCTCAGCCTGCTCCTGGCTCTCTGCCTGCTCCCTGGGGGCGGGGCAGAGAGCGAGGGGGGCGGGCCTCGCTGTCAGCCGCCGCCAGACTGGAAGATAGGGGAGGCGGATCCCATGAAGGAGGCGATGGGCCAGGTGACAGTAGTGGCTCTTTTACAGGCCAGCTGATTGTTCTGCTTGGTGCAGGCATCCAGGTATGTGCATATCATGTGTTGTGCCAGGGTCCGTCTTGATCTCTTGTCCTGCACTTTTGTCCATCTCTCTGTAAAGTGAAAAACACAAGCCTACATTACCCCATAAGTGCCAAGTCTGAGAACTACCTAAAAAGGTCTAAGCTGGGTACAGCCGGCTCAGACTACTGCTTACTCATGCAATTGTAACAAAAGTTAATTGTCATAAACGTACCTCTTCTTTGTACTTGTTTGATCAGCACACTATCCCTGAAAGCCGCACTCCACTATCTCCACTATCAACCAGTCCACCAGTCCAGAAATATACTGTCATTTCAAATCTTCCCTTGACTTATTCAGTCAGATCGCAAGACATTCTGTCCAAAGACATGCAGGTCAGGTGAATTGAAGACTCTAAGTTGCCCATAGGCGTGAGTGTGTTTGTGTGTCTAAACATAGTCTTGATAAAGTTATTGTTTAACTCCATTGTCTCTGCGCTCTTCTGCTTTTTGTCCTCTGAGCAGAATGGACGGCCTGCGCCAGAAGCTGGAGAGTCAGGGTCTGCAGAATGTGACCTACATGGTAATCAACCACCAGGGGGAGCATGCACAGCGCCTGCACACCATGCTGGACCAGAGACTGTCAGACAGCATCACACTCTACAAGCAGGAGGCCCAACAGCCTGATGTCTGGCAGACTTTGAATGGAGAGAAGGACGACTTCCTCATTTACGACAGGTTAGCTACCTGTAATGGGTGATTAAATCACATTTGTCAAGGGGGATCAAGAGCAGATATATATATCTATATATATATAGATATATATAGATATATATATTTACCTCAGGTTTTCTATAAATACCACAGTTTCTATCAATAATTGCCATATTCCATCAAGATTTTGTGCTTATACCCACTTCATAACACCTCAGATTTCCAACTGATTCCTTGTTAAAGGATAATCAAAATTAGCTAATTTGAAATTAGTTGAAGAAGTTTGTTCGATAGACAAAATCAGATCTCATCATGCTTTTCTACCCCTTTACCATCAGGTGCGGCCGTCTCACCCAGCACATTTCACTTCCATATACCATCATCGGACATGGCCATATCGAGGGTGCAATCAGAGACACCTACTGCAAACGCACATGTGGGAGCTGTACATATGAGGTACTATAGGCCACACATGCATGCAAGAATATGCATGCATTTAGAAATGAGCATAAGTCTCCAGATGAGTGCTGGTAACAAATTTCATCAAAGACAAGTTTATACACTGAAATTCTATCTTGCTATTTTCAATTTACCCTCCAACCCTCCTTTTACTCCTCTGCTTCACATCCTCCTCCTCTGTTTTCCTTTTCCTCCCTGTTTTTCACACAGAGCTCTGAAGTGCCAGAGGAGTGCAACAGGGCAGTGGAAGCCAAGCCTGAGGGAGATGGTACTGCAGCAGGAGAGGAGGAGACTGGACATGGGCATGGGCATGGGCATGGGCATGGGCATGGGCATGGGCATGGGCATGGGCATGGACATGAGCATGGACATGGACATGGACATGGTCACCACCATGGAAATCATGGTGTTGGTCATGACCATGGGCATGGCCAACACCATGGAAATCGTCATGGGCATGGGGGGCAACAGCAGCTTGACCTTAGCCAGATGCAGCAGGACATGCATATGGGCCAGATGCCCCAGGAGGCACAGGGAGCCCCTCTGATGGAAAGGCCCTGAGTAGCTGGGAAGGCTAAGTGAAAGGTAAAGCACAGCTGACAGTGGACAGCAGGCTCTGACAATGAAGCCGCTCCCCAGACCAGCTGATGCTGACACTGACGAGGTCTGTTTGGTGACGCAGGGAGCGAGCAGCCTGTCGGTCTCTGACACTGTGATGAGGTGCTACCCGCCGCCTGACAGTGACATGGACAGACGGGCGGTGCGACCAATCAAGTTAGGGAAACCTGACAGTGACGCTCGCCCCCTGCTGACTGACAGCAGCCTCAGCCGGCCCAATGAGCCTGACCTCCAGGTGTTGAGAGCTGAGGATGAGAGCTGTTGTAAGCTGGCTCTCATACTCTAGATACACCTGCTAGCAACACTGGGGCAAAGCGCTCTTTATACCAACAAGTATTACCCTGGGAGAGGGAGGGGGAATCCCTGACAGCATGGAGTGGATAGATTAACACTCTGGCATCTATCATTGTACATTCACACAAGCTAACATTGGAAACATTTTCCATGTTTCATGTAGATAAAAGATAGAATCACAACCAAACAAGGCATTGGCTGCTTGTTAACTGGTTACTTTTGACAATAGATGTGGAAATCATCTTATTAGACTCTACCTAAAAGTATCTGGTCCTCTTTGGAATGGGTTGTCATTGTCAGATTGGCCAAAGTCTATTAATCATCTATTGTCAAAAGTAACCAGTTAACAAGCAGCCAATGCCTCCATTTCTCTGTCAGTGGATTGTTCTCACCTTTTCTCAGGAGTGTATGTGGTGATCACGTTCCTATCTCTGCTCCTCCACTTTGCTCTCTCTATCCTTTATGAAACCAGGCGCAGAAACTACGCTCTAGTGGCGTCTGTTTGAAGTCAGGCAGGAGAGAGAGGAGGAGGGAGTTCAGGAACATGATAAACACCTAAAAGTTCAAAATTCAATCTCAGAAGATACATAAGATTGTAGCACAAGACACAGTTACATCAGATCCTGTGAATTAGTAAATTACCACAAATCTTTGAAGAACGATGTAGCTAATGCTACATTTTTGTTGTAGAGACCAGAAGGCACTGATCCATTATCAGGAAAGTGAGTGATCCTATTAAAATCCTAAAAACACTTACAAGCAATTAAATCAATTTATAACAGGTCACAATACCAATGGGTACTGTGACCTGAGCATCAATATTTCACATATAAATACAATAACTATATATATAATACTTACTGTTTTGTACTTGTTGATAGAGTCCACAAGCTTCAATATATCTCAGGTATATCATTTACAACTTTCTGCTTGGACATTTTAAATGTTGAGTATTTGGCATTCTTTCTTCCATTTTCTAGATTTAGCTATGTGGGTTGCAAATTGCACACATTTATACAAGGCTTTTTGTTTGAAAAAAAATAAATAAATAAAACTTTGTATTTTGTTTTGGAAAAGGCAGAGGGAAAGTGAGATGTTTAAGACTGGAACACCGAATGATTGTTTGAATACATTCTGTACTTAATGATGGTTTCTGGGGGAAGACAAGAGTCACCCAGAAAACCTGATGCCTGCACAGAAAATTGTATTGAGTTATGTCGATTGTAAAGCACGGAAAAGAAGAGTTGAATAAAGATGGTTGAGTTTATTTTGCCTCCTTATTGTTTTTGTGTTTTTTTTTGTGTGTGTATGAAAGAAAAGACGAAAACAAATGAAGATTCGCGCACACAAAATTCACCTCTGCTGTGTCTTTTGTTGCCTTTGTCAAGACTGTGAACAGTTATGACCCAACATACATAATAATAATAATTAATAATAATTGATTACATTTATATAGCGCTTGTCAAGGCACTCAAAGCGCTTCACATATGGGGGGAGGGGGGTAACTCAACTCATCCACCACCGGTGTGTAGCACCCACCTGGGTGATGCACGGCAGCCAGTTTTTGCGCCAGAACGCTCACCACACATCAGCTAAAATACATACATATATACAAAAAGGGCCAATTACAGTGATTAGGTTACACCTGGAGGAAGGTCGACAGGCATTACAGGACACAGCAGAGGTGAAGTTTGCGTGCAGGAATCTTCGTTTGTTTTCTGTGGGTGATTTTATGGGGACCTGGATCTTTCCCAGCACCTTTTCGAGGAGCGCCTACGTGTGACGGTGAATGCAAATTTTTAGGCATACCGAGTTCCAAAATTGCTGTGCAAAGATGGCATGTGTGTGTGGGTCTGACATGGATTGTATGTCTGAGGGGAGTGACTTTCGAAGGCATTTGGTAACTCTCCTGCACGTGCCTGGAGAGTCGAACGCATGTGACTTTGACAAAGCAGAGGGATCGTATTACCCTCAATGCTCTTACTTTTATTATCTTCATAAGAGTGTGCAGCTTGTCTTTGAAGTCTAACACGGCACAGATCTAAATCGGTGTTAAGAGCGTGATGTCAAGCTGAGAAATAATTATTTTAAGATAAACATAAAGGGTGCTATGAAACTGTTTTGCTGGAGGTTTTTCAGCAGATGGCAAGGTCTAGAGCGTGAACCTCCACCACACACTCAGCCGGCCTGCAGGACTCTGATGCAGCTCGTGACTCCAGGCTGACCTCATGTAGGCTTACCAAATTTTTTGATAACTCCACACAAGTGACTTTTAAACAGTGAGTGCCACTTCACTCCAAATCATGAAGTGTTTTGCTCTTTCCTGATTCTGCTCATTGCAGAAAGAAAGACAGACTCAACAATGTTCTATCTCCTGTAATTTCATGGAGCATAGAAAAGTAGCTGTCTATTTACCACTCTCTTTTTCTCTCTCTCTGACTCTGTCTTTCTCTCTCTCTCTCTCTCTCTCTCTCTCTCTCTCTCGCTCTCTCTCTCATACACACACACACACACACACACAATTTCAGAATAAAACTGAGCTCTCTAAGTGCATCAGGTGAGAGTATGTTTTGAATTATGTACAAAAAATTCAAAAATTATCTGGCTTTTTCCATGATGATTTGACTATTGTATCTGTTTTGGTTTATTTTGGTTCCCTCCTCTCTGCACAGGTTGTTGCTACGCTCGCTCAGTAGTGTCCCAGAGAGACACTTTCAGCTCCCTAAAAGAGGGGGAACATGTACAAAACATGGCTGTTGGTCTCAGTTAGTTCATTATATGGATATTGTTGAAAATACCAGGTAATAAGAGTGCAGAGCCAAAAGTATCTGTATCATTGTCAAAATCCTTAGATAGATAGATAGATAGATAGATAGATAGATAGACATAGAGATAGATAGATAGATAGATAGATAGATAGATAGATAGACAGACAGACAGACAGACAGATAGATACATAGATAGATAGATAGATAGATAGATAGATAGATAGATAGATAGACAGACAGACAGACAGATAGATAGATAGACAGACAGACAGACAGACAGACAGATAGATACATAGATAGATAGATAGATAGATAGATAGACAGACAGACAGACAGACAGATAGATAGATAGATAGATAGATAGATAGATAGACAGACAGACAGACAGACAGACAGACAGACAGACAGACAGACAGATAGACAGACAGACAGACAGACAGACAGACAGACAGACAGACAGACAGACAGACAGACAGACAGACAGACAGACAGACAGACAGACAGATAGATAGATAGATAGATAGATAGATAGATAGATAGACAGATAGATAGATAGATAGATAGATAGATAGATAGATAGATAGATAGATAGATAGATAGATAGATAGATAGATAGATAGATAGATAGATAAACATGCATTGATAATTCACTTTATTTGTATAACTCTTTTAAGGACATAAAAGAGATAAAAATACAAGATAAAAATGTAGACAAGAAATAAAAGGTCAGTATGAAATAACAGCTGGCGATTTGGTTTGGTTTAGTTTGGTGTGTTTCGGTATAGTTTAAATTGGTTTGGAAAAATGGCCTCACATAAACGCAGCATTTACAAATGAGTCACTAACAAGAGCAACAGCTTAAAAGCACATTGTCTACGCTTCCACTTATGTAATAGGGTCAAGGCACCACTGAAAACCTTTGAAATTGTCTACAAGACTCCAAGTGCAACATCTTCTCCTCTGTGTAATGTATCTGAATTGCCTGTCAGACTGTGTCTCTGAAAAGGTCAACAAGCAACCGGAGGTAATAAATGAGACCTAGGTGGGCTGCTTGTGTGGGCGTAATTGGGCCGAAGATCCAATACAGGGGAACAGTGACTTATGGGTAATTACCTGCAATGTCCTGAGACGGAGAGCTGTGAGTGGCTGTCTCTCTGATCCAATCAGCCCCACACAGAGCAGCGCAGTACACAGCCTCTGTCTTAATTGTCCGATATGCTTTCCCCCCGATGCACAACTGTCTCTGCAGCGCTTTCCCCTCCACTGAGCCCGAGAGAGAGAGAGAGAGAGAGAGAGAGGGAGAGAGAGAGAAGGAGGGACAGAGAGAGAGAGGGAGAGAGAGAGGGAGAGGGAGAGGGAGAGGGAGAGAGAGAGAGGGAGAGAGAGAGAGAGAGAGAGAGAGGGAGAGAGAGAGAGAGAGAGAGAGAGAGAGGGAGAGAGAGAGGGAGAGGGAGAGAGGGGCGGGGAGAGAAAATCACACACTTGTGGACTCATTCACACACACACAAAGTACCTCTCTGTTACTCACAAACAAGCACTCATAACTACACAAGTACAGGTCCTCTACCTCCACACACACACACACACACACACACACACACAATTCCTCCTATTTTCTCTCTCTCACACACAGACACACACACACAGACACACACACATTCAAACCCATTCACATTCAGTCCCAAGTTCACAGACTATATTGGGCTGAACATTTTCTTAATCGACATCCTTATCTGTCACAGAACATTGAGCGCTGATCCGAGCTGACCTTTACTGTGCAGTATGCTGCTGGTTTACTCTCAATTACACTGTTTGCCTGTGAGTTAAGGCCTTGTGAACAAGGTTAGGTAGATTACATTTTAAATTGAATCCATTACAGATTACTGACTGCCTCTTTTAAATTGTAATCAGTAACATGATCTGAATAACTTAAATTCAAAACTAATGAGCTTAAATTACCTTTGCTTTGCCAACATAAATATTAGAATATTAGGTTAGATGGGCTATTTATCCAATTTATAGTCTGCACAATTGGAAGGGGCAGTAAGCATTATGGCAACACATGAAAATGCTTTGAAATTTACCAAAAGACATGCAACACGTACACACAATTAACTATTAAAAGCATAAAAGTATTATATTTTGAGTGCAATTAACAACAAAACAGATATGCGCAGGTGATAAAGATATATACATTTATTGTGTAGCTTTTTGAAAAGTATTGATCACAAAAACAACATCAGAGAGGCTCGATTGACAGGAGAACAACATCAAACCATCACAGATCAAGGCGTTCTTGGCCCTGAGCACTAACAGCTGTTCAGCTTTCCACTCCTCTCTCTATCGCCACAGACAGGTTGTGGGCCGAGGACAGTGGTTCCAGTCCAGAAAAAGTCTCTGTAAAAATCACATTAATGAAGCTGATGCATACTGGCAACTGCTGATGCCGAGTATTCACAGCTACGACGCGATTCGTTTTAGATTTTGTCGTATAGCATGGATGAAGCATGCCGTAGAGAAACACAGAGAGAAACGTTACTCATGCTACCTCTCCCACTCTGGACAGAGAAGGTGGAGTTGCGGGGTGTAGATGGTGGGGTGAGCTAAGGGTGATGATACGGGAGGGAGATTAAAAATAATAAGAAAATGATAACAGTAAAGAGTTTGGAGCCACTGACCTCAATTACGGAAAACCAAGCTGTATACTGCTGGACTCAAGGCAAGAATTACAATATTTCCCCAACAAGCTGACAAATGTCTGGCTGAATACACTTTACTGATGAAGAGTTACAACCAAGAAAAATTCCAGCACTCAAGAATATTTCCAGGCTAAATAGAGTGACAAAATCCACCCTCGAACCAACGCAAAACCAAGAAGCTAGAGGCCAAAACACATCATTAAGAACCACCATTGCCCTGTCAAACACATTTGTCAATGACAAAATAATGAAATCACATATTGGGGGAAATTCAAGAGTGTGAAGTTACAATATAACTACTTCACTCAGCCTAAAGTTTTAATGCATCGATATGTCTTCATAGTAGACTATATCTATCTGCTCTATGTATTCATAAATTCCATAATGAATATTAAATACTCCATTACAGTATGGCGCTCTATCAATCTGGTAGTGTATGTCCTGTGAACACAAACTTTGTAGAACAGCATTGAAGCTTATTGAAGCTTGTTAATATTGAAGGTTCCTCATTGTCCAATCAGAACAATGAGGACAATGACATTGTGCTGAATAAAAACATGACGCTGTTTTATAATAGGTAATTCAGAGACTTGATTTAGTCTGAGATACAACATCTGAATACTCGTTAAACATCAGATATATGTGTACAAAGTGCTTGCTTGAAAGTGTCTGTAATTCATAAGCTTGAAATAATAGTTGCAAACCTTTACACTACATTAAGAATGAGCTTACTGTGAACTGGCATAAAACTTGCAGACACAATGTAGTAAACAACTGTATAGTAAGCCTGAACAAGAGCTCCCCAATCCCTCTTCCTCTCTGTAACCTTTTAAAAAAAAAACATTTCAGAGATTAAACAACTTTTACTACTATGCAACAATAGCATAATTGCATTGCATATTCCAGTTTGCACACATTCACAATCACCAATGTGCAACTGAAATAGAACCTTAACAGTGCTTTTTCCATAATCTGATCTTCCTTCATATACACAGAGAGGCTTCTGGGGGATATTCAGTTGGGTGTTACACTTTCAAAGGATAATTGCTGAATTTTTCATGTGATAGTAATATTTGTCTGTGACCTGACGGCAGTCTGGCCTAGGGTCAGTCAGGATTGTATGGTTTGCTTTTCTGTTGATAGTCATATGATCAGCAGCAAGATTATGCTACCACCAGTGCTAAAAGGATGAGTCATTAGGCAACTCTATTGTCTCTCTTTTTGAGCAAAATCGTCCATACTGTTGCTACTGATTAAAACTGATAATTGGGCCAATCATTTCCTCCAATTTCACCTAGGCCAGATCAAATATCAGTATTACATTGTTAAAAAGGAAAAAAAAAAAATTCAGAAATTATCTTTGTATCACGACACAGTTACACTCGTACACAATACAGTGAACGTTGCACTCTCTTGAATGACCCTCCCCCACCACAGTAAGGCTGAATGCAGGAAAAATACATGTACCGAGCAGCAATACATTCTGATTAGTAACATTGATGACATACAAAATATATACTTGTAATTTTACAGCACTATAGTAAATATATTAAGACATTTCTGGAACAGCATTGACTTGCTGGTATCATCAGTACTAGGCAGCAGCAACAGAACACTGAGCTCTTTGAGTGAGAGAGAGAGAGAGAGAGAGAGAGAGAGAGAGAGAGAGAGAGAGAGAGAGAGAGAGAGAGAGAGAGAGAGAGAGAGAGAGAGAGAGAGAAAATGGCACATATATATTCTTATCATCATATTCACATTGAAAATTGTGTCATTTTATGGCTCTTGCTTTTTCTATCTTTATTTCTCTGATGTACTGGGACTGTTTGATACAAAGGACCTATTCAATCCGCGTCATTAGCGTGCTTATCTCAAGGATGAGTCCAAAACAGCATTATTCAAAGCCAGGGTCTGTTTCCTTTGCACTATGAATTCTGTTTTGTTTATGGTTAGATGCGCTCATTTGAAAGCTGCCTTGATGCTATACAAGCACAATGCCTCCGACTCATTCAGAGTTGCTCAAATGAAAATCCATTGTGTTGCATCACACATAACCTTGCATCACGTGCAACCTCTATTGAAATAGCTTATTGTGTATGGTATGCTATGCTGAAGTGTTTGTGTCGCAGGCATATTGTCAAAGTCCTTATGGTAGAATTCATAGGTTGAAGAGATATGAGGAACCTAAAACCGTCACAAAGGCTCTCCTCTGCTATCTCTTGACACATGCTGGGCACTATTAAAGCTCACATTGTCAATGTACCAAAGGGCAAGCTTACACTATAAATTAACTGATTAAGAAACAGATTCTGCCCGAAAATAATTTCCTAATCCCTAATCCTAATAATTTCCATTGGGGTACTCTAAGAAAGGTTTGGAGAAAAACTAGTATAATTTGTGTGTGTGAGACTGCCTAGTTACATCTAAATCTGATCAAAATGGTGTTACACACTTTATTACATGCTTAATTACACACATAGATAAATTGTATCTGACCCTCAGGCTTTGGGTGGAGAAATTCTCACATCTGTTTGTCTGTCAGACCAACAATTTATTCAAGAAAGGAACTTGAGGACTTTCAGTACTAGCCCCGATTGAGGTTTTTGGCTTCAAATTCCAGATCATCTCCATGTGCGGCCAATTTTGTGCAAGCATGATCTGAAACGTGCAACTCATGGTCTAGGGGGCCTAGTAAAATTTCCATCCTTGTAACTAATTTCATAGATGATATGGGTGCAGGCAATTTCCATCTCATACACTATATGGCTATTTTAGAAAGGCAAATTTTCTGGTCTTTATTAAGGCAAATGTTTTCACTGTTTTAATTACTTGTCCGATAGTGTGTGTGTGTGAGTGTGAGTGCATGTGCTGGTTTTTAATAGTGGAGTTATGCAGAGAGAGGCTTTAAATCATTTAACTTTTGCCTATACATAGTTATGCATAAATACACATTACCTAATTAGCTAAGCATACCTTATCACAGAAAGGGCGAGCCAATAACACGGTGATGCGCACAGGTCATAAGCACGCTGTACTTGGCAGATAAAAAGTGTCAGACAGAAAAATGTCTAGGTAATTACATACTTTCAACATGTTCCAGTTACTGTCCCTGCAATAACAATGCAAGGTGAAAAGAGCACAATCCATAAGCAGTAAGCTCGATAATTAAGGTCGCAATTTAAGTGACTGATTCTTTGTGGGTTTATGAAGGCGAGACTTGGCTGCTGTTATAAGATGTAATGCAACACCTGTTTTCTCTAAACTGCTGGGTGTCGGTCTGAGAGGGGGAAATGCCCTCCCTCCATCCCCCATTTGCAATTCCAGAAATATCTACCATGAATGTGCCTTTGAGCAAGGCACTTAATCCATCTCCTGTGGAGGTGCTCAATCTACAACAGCACAAGACTGGATAATACTAAGCAGCTCCCAGTTGTGAACATACAGTATGTGAAAACCTTCTTACTGCAAGAGCCACAGGGCATCGCTGTAAATAACAGATTATTCTCAGCATGCATGTAAAAAAATAATGAAAATAAATAAACTCTGAACTCATTGTGAGGAGAGACAGTTTAAAGGAAAATTCCACCTTCGGATACTCTTACACTGTTGTGTTACATCAATCTGAGATGTTCAATGCATTTGAGTTATTTTGTGATGAAGTGCTGTATTATACCTTTTTGTTGTATCCACTTTCCCTCCTCTAGTTTCCAGGCGAGAAAAGTGAGAGTTGCGCCCCTGATTCTTTGCATTATGGACTATGGAGGCTTCTGGCTGTGGAGAAATTTGTATCTCTTCCTCTTCTACAATGGATTTCTTCCTGTGTCATTGTTGCACGTTGGTGCAAAATAGTGAGTCTAGAAAAAAAGCCTTCTCTCTTCCATTCTGAGGGGCTGACACCAAAACCTGGCGTTTACCGCTGACGCTTTGGATTGTTGAAAATGTTTCTCCTCTTAAACACCATTGTCCTCTCATGTGTGACATAATTTTTTGGCCCAAATAAGGCATTCTGGATCCCACCCCGCTTTAGGTGAAAATGAACAGAAGTGTAAAATTTAACTACATCCAACGCCATTACTGACTATTTTTGCTTCCAAGGGTTATTAGGCTATGCATTTCTTTATCTGCTGAGGTGGAATCTGATGGGGTTTGAAGCTGCAGTGAAAAAAAAAAAAAATTGCTAGTGGCATTTCGTGGCTTTGTGACACAAGAATAATGAGGATAATGCATAATCTGCACCATGGTTGTTAACAAAATATTATTTAAAAATTCAGTAACACGTTCAAATATATAATAACTTCCTCATATGTCATTTCTACTTACATTATCATTATTATTTCACCCATTTTAAGAACAGAACAATTGGAAAACGGGATCCAAAAATCCCATTCATTTTCACCATGGCCAAAAAAACAAAAGGATCCAGATAGAATCCGAAAGCCCTGAAATGACAACAACACTATTAGGACTAGGGACTATTGTAGCTGCACTGGAAATATCTTGACGTGATATTGTGTTGTTTACGTTTGGCCAGTTATCCATGGGAATGAGAACAATACACCTCCAAATAACTAAATGGACCCAGAAATGCAAGGTACATCACAAATAGCTGTTTTTTTTAAACAGTGTTAGCGTTTTAGGGTGGATTTTTCCTTTAACTAATGCCTTTTATATAAAAATATATCCCTGGTGAGGCACCAATAAGATGACTTGGTGAGATAACAAATATAAGATAAGGTAAGAATATAAAATAGGCCACCAAGCGTAATAAGGTGACAATTAAGTGAGTGACAAAATAACAGCCGGACTCCTCTCTCTGTAACTCTTTGTTGGGAGAAGCGCAGGCCGACACAACACCTCTGCCAGCAAGAGGTGTGAAAGATAATGATGAGACAGGTGTGGTGTGAAGAACGTGATTAGAATGTGCTTGTCTTCTCCAAGTCAATCACACATTGACATCAGTTTTCTTTCTGTAAGATTAAGACTTCAACAATATACAATTAGCCAAAGACATAATGAAATCCAAAGCATATGTAGCATCGAGCTGTTGCTTTTTCACTCATTACAATCAGAATGTCAGCTTATTATCTGTTTGTGTGTGGTTCATGGATGTCAACAAATAGAGCGTGTCAGCTTATTATCTGTTTAAGTGTGGTACATGGATGTCAACAAATAGAGGAAACTGTGCATTCGGTTTTTGATTGTATATTTTTGGCTACCTCTGCTTCAAATGATTTGATGGAGCACATCCAGTCATCTCTCTGTTTAAATTGGTTGTTTGACACAATCCTTTCTCATTGCTCCCAAAATTCCCAAATCATTTGTTTTATCAGCAACTCCTCTTCTCAAGTTCTAGTCGTGAGTGTCTTAGCAACAATATAGCTTTTAAGCTCTTCAAGCTTCCCTTTCAGCAACGCCTGTACAGTCTCATCCACACTGTGTGCTGTGAGTTATTTGGTTTCCAGCAGGAATCAGGTAGAAGCAGGCTGTCTGTGACTACAGGGGACTTCCTGGTCAACACCCAAAGGCCTTATGGGATTTATAGTCATTTCAGGGTGAGAGGTTCCCCAGCAGGTCTGGGGAGATGTACCCTATGGGCATGGCAGGTAGGGCCTTGAGGGGGTGTTGAGGCAGGCAGGGAGGGGGAGACTGGGGGGGAGGGGGGTTGAGGAGCAGGCTGTGCTGACAGTCCACCTCCTGTACCACCGTGTAGTCCGAGACGGGGGCGAGGAACTGGGACTGGGGGGAGTCAGGAAGGATGTAGGGGGACTGGTATTCCCCCACTGTGGCTGGCGGGGGCAGGAAGGCCTCCTGGTGGGGTTTGGTCTCCACGGGCTGAGGGGGGATGGCGTGGTACCCCTCGCCGGGCATGGGGGACGTGGGGGGAGTGCTAATCTGCCGGGCATTGCTCTCTGTCGCATAGCCACTTCCCTCAGGATCCACCACCAACAACTGAAACTGCAGCTCTTTTTGCCTCCCTTCTTTCTTGGCCTCAGTCTCCTCGCCGCCTCCGTTCTCTATTCCCTTCCTCTTTGTCTCCTCCTCCATGGCTGAGGTGCTCTCCTGGGTTCTGAGCTGCTGGCCAGGAGACAGCACCACCCCTCCGGAGGGCATCACATCGCTGACCTGGGCGTAGAAGTCTGTGTTGACCCAGGTCTGAGGTCCTCCAGGCTGGGTGTGGACGAGCGGCCTCTCCCCTCTCTCTGGGGCTGCTGGACTTCTCTCTAAAACATCTAGGGAGGCTTCTGCGTCCTCGGGCTGGCCTGGCAGCAGGGCGGCCATCAGCATGAGGGTGTCTTGGTCGGGAAGATCTGGGTCGTAACAGCTGGCCCGGCCGGAGTCATCATCAGGGAAGCTGACAGACAGAAGGGTGAGGGAGGGGGAGACAGGGGGAGAGAGATAGAAAGAGAGGGAGAAAGAGAGGGAGAGAAGGAATTACCAACTGAAATAAAATACATTAAGGATACAAAAAATTTTAACACAGAAGTAAAGAACTGGCTGAAATCTAATCAGGCTTGTACTCACTTGTAGCCAGTCTTTATATTATCATAGCTAATCTTAAGATTGACTGATTACGGCGTAAAACAACTGCTTGGTTGGATTGTAGGTGAATTTCTGAATCTCTTGGTTGCTGTCGTGCGTTGGTATGTGTGCACATTGTGTGATGTTGTGCAATTGTGATGATGTATAATGGCTATTTTTTTAAAATTTCTATATTTTTTATTAGCCTATACAAGACAATTTAGATAGTTTGGATTTGGTTGGAAAGTGGGACTAGGGACTAGGGTTGTGTGAAGTGTAACTATGTTAACTGTCCCTATCAAATAAACTACTAAATAAATAAATAAGGAGATGAAAGACATATATTGACTTTTTAAACTCTATTTCTATTGTTGTAAAGCACTTTGTAACTCTGTTTTGAAAAGTGCTGTATAAATTAAGTTTATTATCATTATTATTATTATTATATTTCCAGAGCCATCCAGCAGCAAGACAACAACACTATTAAAGAGGAGAATCTCTGCGGTACCTGATGGCATGGGAGCACCCCATGTGTGTGTGCTGGCTGCCGGGCTGGGACAGACCCAGGAGCCGCTGGGTGTCTGAGCCCTGGTCGCCCTCCTTCTCCCCCGGATCTGCATCCTCCGCGTCGACCTCGATGAACTCCACCCAGGGCTCGTCCTGGTAGAAATCTGGGGCGTAGGGGGGCAGGCTACCCATACCGCCGCCGCTCAGGATGAAATTCAGCTCCTCCAGCTTCCCCTTCTGCATTTGTATGAGTTTGTATGAGTGTGGGTTAGTCATAATGAAAAAAAAAAAACCTTCTCAACAATACTTGTGACCTGCATACTACTGCGCAAATATTTAAATGCATCATTCGCAAGCCCAATTCTGTTTGTGTGTACTGCTCTTGTCTGTCCATAGCACAGCAGCATTATCATTTTATTTATTCCTTTTAGGGCCTGATCAACAGTTTCTCTGTGGTTCAGGGGGTCATGTTATTGTGAAAGGAGAAACAGGCAGCCGGTTAAATACATCCCACATCTGGCAATAACACGCCCACAACACAATGATGAAGCAAGGCCCTCTTCACCTGTTATTATCCCTCAATGGCCTTCCTGTCCTTGTTTACTTCAGGAGAAAAGCAACAATGTCTGTTTTTAATCAAAATTACAGTGGATGTGTGATTAGAAAACAATGGTTACACAATACCTTGTATAATCACTTCGCTGAATGAGCAATTCGAAATTCCATGTATTGGCTGCTGTGAATTATTTATGTTTACAATTTCTCTTCCCGCATACATTACTCCAAACACATGCACACACACATGAGGAGATGAACACATCTATATGCACAAACACGCATGGGCATGCTTGCACCTAAACACACGTAGAAAATGCAGTATAACAACACAGTCAGTCACCTTTAGAAGCTCTGGGTCTATGCCTTTAATTTTGGGTGCAGGAACCGGTGGCAACAGAATCACCATTAATCTGAGAAGAGGGAGAGGAGGAGGACATGATGAAGATAATCTCTTAACAGTCGTCAATATTGTGTGTGTGTGTGTGTGTGTGTGTGTGTGTGTGTGTGTGTATATAAGAGAGTGAGAGACAGAGAGAGAGAGAGAGAGAGAGAGAGAATGGCACATATATATTCTTATCATCATCTGAGAGTCTGTTTTCACCTGTGCTGCTGAGAAATGAAGATCAGCACGATGAGAATGAGGGTGCCCACAATCCCAAAAACGAGAAGCAGTGTGACTGGAAATGTGGACTCTAAAACAGAATAAGGAGCAGAACCCACCATCAACATCATCATCATCATCATCACTACATCAGCAGCAGCAGCAGCATCACCACCACCTTCATCATTAAACAACAGATTAATTCCTCCAACCATATGAGCCACACTGATCTTACCTTTGCTGGGAATCTCAGTCACTTGAATGAAGATGGAATCGCTGAATTCTCCAAACTTGGTGAAGGCCTTCATCCTGCAGCGGATGTGCACCTCATACTCTTCTCCTATGTGCAGACCGTAGATTGACTGCTTCGTACTGCCCTGCACGTCCAACTGAGACAGAGAGAGAGAGAGAGAGAGAGAGAGGGGCAGAGAGTTAGACAAGGTAAAAAATAAATGGAGGGATGCAGAGGACAGGAAATTGATTTTACTCAGTTTTAATTAATGAGAAAAAAACAATGACACCCACTCCCCCAGCATGAAAGTTAAGCACATTATGGGTTAGTACTGAAGTTAGGAGTCGTCTTAAGACATCTGCTTATAAAACAGTTCATTTTTTGAGGACAGAATCATTGTTCAAATATTGCCTGAAAAATAATTTCAGGCACAAAAACCTTTCCAAAATGGATATGTAGCATTTTGGAATGAAACCCTTCAAGTATTTGAGGAGAGACATTTGACTGGAGCTAAATGGGGTGCCAAAACGTATGTGTATTTTTGGTAACTGTAACTGTGTCCTTTTCAAAGGTGCAGTTGGTGAGGCATTTCAGATACATTAGTCGAAGAAGAGCCTGTTGTGCTGGAGGACTTAAAGACAGTTTCAGTCTGGCTGGTCAGGCTGTAATGACTATGAGCCTGTGAGTCTGGGGAGGTGAGAGGTCCCATGACCTCTGACCTTCAAATCCCTCCCCTCGCCTCCTTCATCGAAGCTGCATTTTCCCACAGGGCCTTGCTCTGGTTTCCACTGCAGTGCCAACAAAGCTACACTGACTGCTGGGTAATAAGTCAGACTAGGGAACGCTGTGTGTGTGTTTGTGTCTGTGTGCTGTGTGTATGTGTGCCACAGGAGTTTAGGGGGAGGGGAAAGGAAACATGACACTATGCCTCTGTGACCTGCCTCCAAATTACTTTCAAGAATGCGCAAGAGTGTGTGTGAACTTGGGTCTGCATATCTGTATTTGTGCAAGTGTGTGTGTGTGTGTGTGCAAAAAAGAGATAGATAGAGAGGGAGGTGTGGGGGGGGGGGGGGGGGGGGTAAGGGAGAGTGAAACAGAGAGAGAGAAACTCACTGCTTCCCAGTCAGTGCTGTTTCTCCCCCTGTACTGGATCTCGTACTCCACACGGATCCATCCCGCCGTGACGTCTGCTGTGGGCGGCGGCTCCCAGCGGATCATGACGTCGTAGAGCAACCTGGAAGGACTCATGTTCAGCAGGGTCCAGTTCAGGGCCACTGGGGGATCGGGACGCACTGCCGGGAAACAACGGCAAAGTTCACAGAGTTTGAACGAACACACAGAGAGTTTGATGATTTGACATACATACATTTGGCTTTAAAAATGGCTTTGAACGCACTTGATCACGCATGGCTGAATTGGTAATGGCTTTAATACTGCAAGGCACTCTGGATAAAAGTGCCCACCAAAGGAAATATATATTGCATTAGTCAATGGTGAATTTCAAAGAATTTATACAGATGCAGTCACTAATGTAATATGCCTCTATGGTGTATCTCAGCCCACAGAGCTAAATTATTTTAATAGTATCCCTTGTGTACTGTTGTTTTTCTCTCTCTTTGATATTTCCCCTTGAAGGCTTCTACCATTTACTGGTTAATTGCGTTAGACTTTGGATCTATTAATCATATGTATTTTTGTCTGTAACTGCATGTGTTACTGCTTTCTTGGCCGGGTCTCCCCTGAAAAACAGCTTCTTTTTTTTTTTTATCTAATTAGTACTTACTAATAAGCTAAACTAAACTAAAATGAAATTCTGCTAAATAATCAATGTAATCATAAACATCATTAATCCTCAACATCGATTCAGTGTTTTGCTTCACACTTTGTACTCTTTTCATATTGTGTTCATTTCCCCTATACCTACGTATGTCCAGTAGTGGAGAAGACAGCATCCCACTGTTATCTATAAATATACGTTGGTAGCCATTTTCTATACATGAAAGCATACAGCTTAGAAACGAAGGTTACTCGATGAAAGAGATATCAGCAAACATATGACAATCCCACGTGACGCATCTATCAGCATCTTCTACAGTCTTTGCTAGATAAAGACCCTTGGATGTTCAAACATTTACCATCTAAACGCTGGGACCATGTATTCAATATCTGACACTTGCTGTGATATTGACAAGCATGTGACATTTGCCGGGTCTGGTTGAGCTGATACGCAGCAGCAAGTGGCATTTCCTTTCCCCACTGTGCAAGCAGTTTATCACACAACCCATTTGGCTCTGTCTCCCTGTATATGAATCTACTCAGCATCCTGCAAAAATCCTCAATCTCCAATACTGCTATTTCCAACGCTACTTTTTCAGCACATCTAGAACATGGTTCATGATGACGAGTCCAAAGACATGGATGCCAAAAATGCATGGGACATTTTGAAGGGAAACGAGGACACGGACTCTGAAATCCCCCGGTTCCAGGCTTGGCCACTAACCGATATTCTCCACAGTGAAGCAGTCATCCTCGTTGAAGTAGGTGATGTTGTTTTGAGTGCGCAGCTGCATGCAGTAGGGGATCCAGATGGATGTGTGGTTTGTGTCAAAAAAGCATTCCCTCTTTGAATGGTTATATTCTGGACACTCCTTCCATTCACTGGTGGGGGAACTGAGAGAGGAGAGGGGAAACAATAGAGGAGGGAAGAGAAAGACGAGGACAGTGATCACAGATGTTTAGTATTACTATTGTATGGTCACCTTTTGCCTGTGAGTAAACCCCAGGTAAAGTGGGACAGAGAAGCAAAGCAGACTCACTCTTTCTTTAGGTAGAAGACTCTGAGTGCTCCGGGGGAGGACAGGTTGTGGAAGCTGCCTGTGCTCCACCAACAGCGGAATGTCTCCTGTTCCCTCGATATACACTTTGTGAAATGAGGTTCAAAGGGAGCTGAGAGACAGAGAGAGAGAAAGGCAAAGAGAGAGGGAAGGATCAGAGAGAACAAAGACAGAGAGAGAGAGTTAGATTCCATTAGGCTAATAAAAAAACCAAACAGAAAAGGGAACATTTACTTAAATCGACCAGTAGGAATTGCAACAACATCGATACGACCCTGATGAAGACCAGTAGGAATTGCAACAACATCGATACGACCCTGATGAAGACCTATGTCGGTCGCAACGCGTTGGTCATTTTAAATACATATTGCCATGTAAAATAAAGGCATTTTAATTTTGCACAAACCCTACAGTGTGCCTTGGATCGTTTTTGAAGGAGACTTGCATTCTACATTTTTTATTGAGACCATATTCCACTCATGCAATGAGCCCTTCACAAGATGGAATAAGCACAGAACACCTGAAGTATCCAAAGAGCACCTGTATGTGATCACCACAAAGACCCAGCAGCACTTCTACTCCATTGTCTTCAACATCGATATAAGTGTCTGGAACACCTCCATCTCCACCCCTCCCATCCCCTTAAACTGTCAAAGCCTGTAATTGACACAAACAATAAAGTCACATTTTCACAACAGAGACGAGTAAACTATCTGATTAGAGCAGAGATTCAACGGAAACGTCTAGTGAAGTCAGATTATATCACAATGCAAAATACTGTAATAATAACACTGTTTTGTCAGGCTTATTAGCCTTTGTAGCTTCGTAACTGAAATGCGATGCCAGTTGCTCGCTCGTAGCACTGTCCTCCATCTTTGAGGAGCTCAAAATGAGAGTATAGGGTGGGGGAGAAGAGATTGGTAGTGTCAAGGAGTTTTTGTCCCAAAACACTAGAAGCCAGAAAGTGGGTTTTGACAGGCAGAAATATCAGTATCTGGCAAAGTAATCAAGGAGCGACTGGTATTGATCAACAACCCTATCAACTCCCCGCAGATATATTATGGTCATTTTGAGCAATGGGGCAGTAAAATTCTTACTTATGGCCCCTTTAATATGAAGTGTTCCTCTTGCTGTACAGGAAGGTCTCCAAGCACATATGGCTCTTAAGTATGAAAACAACTTGTTGAAGGACATAGTAAGAGCTGCTATCCAATTCCACAGTCATTCTTCAGTAGCATGTGGCGGCAATTTTGTCGCAGGGCCTTACTCCCGACTTTCTACATACTTACACATACTAATACAACCATCACATACTTTCAGTGATGGGAAGTTACGTCCTACCTGCAGCTGCCGACTGCCATGAGAAAAACACACTACTTTCTGATGAAAGCCATGTAATGAGCAGTGGTGGAAACGCCTTCGGGTGGTGGGAGAAAACACTGTTTGAAAGGCAATGATCTAGTTCTCATAGATCTAGTGTACAATTTATGGAAATGTAAACTTTCATCATGTCATCTGTCTTATCTATCTATCTGTGTGCATGTAAGTATGTGTGTATGGAAACAACTTGTTGAATCACAGAGTTATATTGCGTAAAGAGCCATTATCCAATTTCCGTCACCGTGTCTTTATAGCCCGTCTGATTATGGATCCATCCACGCATATTTCACACTATCTCTCTCCTCGCTTCTCCTCTGTTCCATCCTTCGGCCCTGACTAAGCCCTTTCCACCCCGGCCTCTCCTCATCACCAATCCCCCACCGCCTCCCTCTGCTGTCAGAGGCCAGTTTCTCATCCAGCTGAGAGTCTCGGGCTTTTGGTGCAACCATAAATAAGCAACTGAAGGTATCATTGATTTCTGCTCTGCCCTCTCTCTCTCTCTCCATCTGTGCTCTCTCCTCACTGGCTGCAGTATAAATCACACGCAGACCCAGAATGTAAACATGCTTGACACACACACACACACGCAAGAGAGACCTAGAGAGAGACCAGAGCAATACTCAGCAAATGACAGAAACAGCAAGGCATCATAGATAGGACAGCGAGTTTTTAAACATTAAATAGAAACAATCTCCATCCCTTCTCACACAGACTCAACTAGTTAGCGCTGAGTTCCACAGAACTGAGACTTACTTAAAACAAGATGAGATAGGATGTCAGCAAGATGTGCATACACCGTGCGCGCACACACACACACACAGATAAACACTAACACACATTGTCTGCCACTGAACCTGAACACACTTCTAACCACACAGACGCCTCCAACAAAAACGGTCAGCCCCACCCCACCATGCATTACGTGCTGCACCACTGTCTTCCACAACTGCCGCTCTGCAGCGAACGCACATACTTGTCATTCAGTTATTCACTCAGAATATACTGTAAATCACTACTTCGACCACTTGCCTTACTTTCTATGCGATGCCAATGCAAACCTCATATTTCATTGCATTCCTACGTAGCCGTGCCTCTCTCTCCCTCTTTTTCTCCCCCTTTCCCACCTTCCCTCCCTTCATCTCCTGCACACTGTCGTTCTTCCCAGAGCTTTGCTATTTCAACTCTCCCTCCCTCCCCCATCCAACAAATTCCTGCTGCCTCCATCAAAGAGCTTTCTGCAGCCACGAGATGCCAACGGGAATCTGAAACTATAGCAGAACAGCTTACATACTTTTTTTTTTTCCTGAGAAACAATTAAGCAACAAAATGATATCACACCTTTAGTAGAAATCATTAAGCCTTGGCAAACACATGTCTTTAGACTATCATACATCTCTTAATAATAATTAAATTATCCATCAACATTCCCTCAAGCTTGTGCTTGAGGGAATGTTGATGCGTAATTTCATCAACAATTTCAACCAACACAATTTTTTCATTTATTTTTGTTCCTTACAATGTTATTCATCGATTTTGTCATTTGCCATCTTCGCTGTGTTCATTTTACAATTTTGCTGCATGTCAGCTGCTGGGAAGTTCCCCAAATTAAAAGACATAAACATATTTACTTTTTCTAAATGTCATCTCACCACAGTTGGTCTAGTCTGGGCGGAGAAGACTAGAAAGCAGACAGGCAGTGTTTTGAAAGCAGGATATCTCCATAAAGAATGGGGCCCTGTTAGTAAAGGTCAGGGGCCACAGTCATTTTTTAAAGTTGTTTGCATTTTTGAACCTGACTCTGGATGGCTCAGGCTGCAGTCGAAACTAAAATGTGTCAGAGGTGGAAGGTTATGCAGAAACACCTGGAGAGACTCACATTCTCAGCTAATTCTCAGCCTCTCCCTCTCTCACACTCAGTCACTCATGCTGTATATTTATTTCCTGGTTTGGTTGTTGACATGTGAGATAAGTCTTGTGTCTGACATACAGTTGTGCTGTAGGGGGGTTGATAGGGACATTGATCAACACCGATGACTCATCAATTACTTTGTCAAGTGCTGTGATTTCTGGCTTTCAAAACTAGCTTTCCAGCTTCTATTCTCAGTTTTGGAACAAAACTCCCCGCCCACTGGAATTTCAAGACACTCCCAATCCCCTTAAAAGCCTTGCTCTCAAGCCAAAAAAAGACAAAGCCATGTTATTATTATTACAGCATTTTGCATCATGATATTTTACCCCTTCACTAGCTGTTTTTGTTGGATTTCAGCTCTCATTAGCTAGCTTTCTTGTCTCTGTAGAGAAAGTGTGACAACAGGCTTCTGTAATTCAAGGGGACAGGAGGGGGGCAGCAGAGACTTGTGTAGGAGATCAGTTACATCAATGTTGCAATTCCTTCTGGTCGCCAATAGTCGCCCTTTAATATAACCAGGCTAGTTTACGGATGACGGTAACATAACAAACTGCGGTCATGTATAGTAACAAATTGTCAGCATAGCAGATTTGGCTTTATAATTTATAACTTTTTGGGAAATAAATGAGAATAAGTAAATGTAATGTACCATTCCATCAACATATTGTACCATGATCAACTTCTTTAATATAAAATGTATCAGTATTGCACATCTCATTCTGGATTTATGCTCTAAGTAAAAGACGTATTACAGGACTTTCTACATAATGTGGCAAAAAAACAGCAATTATTCAAGTTGTAACCGGTTCACCAGCCAGCAGGCAATGTCTTGACAGCATGATGTCTAATTACTCGTCTTGCAAAGGCTGGCAGTTTTGTCGCAGTGCCTCCAACTGTCTACATATTTATACGTACTAGTACATAACCATCACATACTTTCAATGATGGGAAGCTAAATCCTGCCTGTACCTGCCAACTGCCACGTAATGAGCAGCGGGGGGAAAGCCTTCGGCTAAAGAGAGAGAAAACACTGCTCCATTTATGAGATGAAACAATCTTGTTCTATGATTTACGGACATTTTTGTTCTTCTTATCTAAGTGTGTGTGTGTGAGTGTGTGTGAGTGTGTGTGTGTGTGTGTGTGTGTGTGTGTGTGTGTACTTGTCTCTGGCCGTCCCTGCATCTGCCTGTCTTTCTGGGCTGTGTGTGCTCCTTAAACTGAAAAACAGCTCTTAGGTTCGCTTCCTGTCTTTATCAGTCCATACAGAGTAGCTAGGAAACCGCTTGTGCCTATCTGCCTAGACATCAGCTTTAGCCATTAAGGTTTAAAATCCACTAAAACGCCTAAATAAAGCACTTTTCCCCAGCCATTGTGCCAGCTGGTGAACAGCATTAAAAAGGCAGTGAGAAAGGAGCAATCAGGCTTTATCAGTGACCATATTGTGAAACGCTTGACTAATTGTCGCGAAGAGCGAGAGGGATATGGGGCTGATCCTGTGAATTACCACTTTTTCCAGCTCATTTGCAGATGTAAGTCAGCGCTGAGGTTAATAACGCTTAAAAAGGCAGCTAAAAGGAGAGAGGGGAGGGGAGGATGAGAGACTGACAGAAAGAGAGAGAGAGAGTGAGTGAGTATGTGTGTGTTATTTTATGGATTATAGAAGTTATAATTCATCATTTAAGTTATTAGCCAATATCAGTCTTTTGCCTACAAAACAGAAACACTTTGGAGAATGAAATCATCTATATTTATTATGTATCAGAAAAATTGGAGATATAGCATTTTGGAATTAAACTCATGAGAGCTAAAAGTCAAATTGATTGTTCAACACAGTTTCAGACGATCAGTCATGTAACCGATTACATCCTGTTTCTCATGATGGGGCACTGTGACATTTTATAGTGCATAAATTATTATGGACTTATTATTATGGCCTTGTTTTGATGGTAAAACATCCATGAAACAGTAGGCCTACCTTATTTTTTCCTACTTAGTGACAGATAAATCTGAAAAAAATCTGCTCACAGTCTAACCTCTGACACCGGCAGAAAAACATACAACAATCAACTAGATCTATCACTCTGCTTCTTGGGGCTGTAGGTGTGTGTGTGTGCGTGTGTGTGTGCATAGGTGGGTGTTTTTATAGACATAGACACACACACACATACACACACAATGGACACACAGACGGTGAGTGTTTCTCTGTCATGTTATTAGCAGATAAATTGATTTGATTGCCCTTGTTTGTGGAGAAAACACTCGTACACACATACACACACACACACACACACACACACACACACACACACAGACACACAGTGAACAGAGGAACCTGTTGTCCCCAATTTCCTCACTCAGACACACAGCTCGTATTCTTCTGTCAACTGACTGTCAAGAGCACAAACACAATTACATGCCACTCAACGCAGACTTACCACCGCAAGTCTGTGTGTGAGTCTGTGTAAGTGTGTGTTGGAGAGAGAGGGAGAGAGATAGAGAGATAGAAAGATAGTGAGAGATCAGTTTACATACAAGCCTAACAAGGCGAGCATAATGTCTGATCATGTTAACTGAGATAATAACACACTGTTAATAATGTATGGGAAGGACACATCTGATCACTCCTGAAATCTGAACTTTTCTGATGGAACATCTATCACTCAAGCCACGCTCTTCAAAGCACCGCTCTGCTTGGCATTGACAGCCATGATGAAGGCCGAAGGCATTACATTTCTAGACTAGACACACACACAAACACTTTCAGTCAGATACGTAATCAGACATGTGTGTAAAAAACTGTTAAAAAACACTGACTTCTGACTTCCATCTCACTACCAGATTATCCGAATCGTTTTCTTCTGCATAATCAGTGAATGTGTGTGTGTTTCTGTTTAACAGATGGAGTTACTGGCAGCGCATACTGGCATTGTGCTAAGAGTAAAAGTGCCTGACGGTCTGCCAATGCCGAGTCCCACATTTATACCCCACCACCAATACACACATACATACACCCTGTGCACGCACTTTCTCCAGCACACACCAACAGACGCACCAACATGCGTGTGCAGCAGACAGCGTCGTTTGTCTTCCACACGCAACGTGTCCTGGATGGTGAGGAAGAGAAAGAAAGAGAGGAGCAAAAGAGGGAGAGAGAAAGGACAGGAGGGGGGGGGGGGGACACAAAATCTGGAAAATTCGCACAGCCATTTCCTATATTTCACAATTCTTTCCATACTTTTGTTCTCAGCTTGGCCTTTAGTTTTAGCCTGGAGCCTTGCTATGGCACAGACAGTTGTATTTTAATTTGGGGAAAGAGGGAAATGAAAACGCTCGTTCTGGTCTTGGTAGCAGAGGTAAAATGTTGAGTCAGGGGGCCATGTGACATTCTTGGATGGGGTTGAGAGCGAGAGAGAGAGAGAGAGAGAGGGGGGGGGGGGGGGGAAGGTGAGATACTGCAACAAGATACAAACAAGGGAATGCAAACAGGTGATATAAATAACAGCCAACATGCACACTCAGTTTAACACACACGTGCAAACACACTGCCCTCCCACCTAAAATACAAAACCGGGCACAGGATTATGAAAAGTGCCCTTGTCCCACTCCTTGAACAAGTCCTGCCTTTCATCCCAGCTGCACACAACAGAGCCGTGCCTTTCTTCCCTTTTCCAGTTTGGGACCCCAGGTTGACAAACTACGCTTCTCTCCATCTGATACTCATTATCCCCATCAGTACCCATCGCTTTGAAGTCTAACAGACACAGCCTGGCCTGTCCAGCCTCACATGCGGTGACCCAGTCAGCTTAGGCTGCTCCCAGCCATTTATTGGCCTGAACTAATGATGCTGATCTCCTCTAATGCTATCACAGCCCACAGGATTGGCTTAGTTATGTCATATTAAGTCCAAGTGAGAGTAAATATAGATGAGTAGAGGGGCGAGGGGGGCGTTGGGTTACAGGAATGGACACCAGACTTACACACACACACACACACACGTACAACTATGCTCACATACAAAATCTCTCTCTCTCTCTGTTTCTTTGATTTGACCTATTCCACTACACTGAGCCCGGCACTTCAGCACTGAGTCAGACGTTTTCACACGGGACGAGGCAACACGTTGAGTTCAGCCTCTGACTGTGAGGCCTCACACCGAAGTGTTAGATCCCTCTGTGAGCAGTGGGCCTGCACGTCCCTGCAGCTGTTTATGTTACAATCTACACTCCTCTTGGTTAAATCAACACAACGCTGCACTTCTTATGCAACATGGGCCTAAGATGTGTTCCTTTAACTTTTTCCTATAACTGCAGCGCGCCTCAATCCACCCCGCTGCCTATAAACCTTTCCATTTTGATGAACTCCAGTTTCATCTAACTCCCTTTCCATCACAGAGCCTTCCTCCATCGTCCCACCATGTGTTCTCCCTCCCACCATCTACACTTTCCATATCTCCCTTGCTTTCTAAGTTTCCAACTTTGTGTCTAACTTCAGACAGTGTATCCCACACTTGGCCCAACTGCGCTGCTCAGAGCAAACACACCCACTGCTTCTCTTTGAAGGAGATGTAATTGTAGATTGTGTGTGTACGGCCCAGGCAGACCAAACCTCTGCGTGGTTACCACTGGTTACCGCCTCTGTGGCCGGAGAACAAGCACACAGATGAGCCTCACTCAACAGGATCAATGGGCCTGAAGAGCAAGTCCTCCTGAGACACAGATAGACAGACACTCAAGAGAGTGAGTGGGGTAGAGAGAGAGGGAGTGTGTGTGTGTGAGAGATAGACAGAGATAGAGAAAGACAAATGACTAACATAGACTATAATAACTCTGGTAAACCTTTAATTATAGAGGCGCATCTCCAAACGTCTCCTCTATGCTTGTTAAGCGGCTGGCTATCCAGAAAAAAACCCCAAAAAAACAAAAAAAAGAAAAACTTCCTGGAAGGCTCTTTAAGTTCACCCAGGAGCAACTGCCAAAATATTCTGAAAACAACCCCAAAAGCACAGTGTTAAGGGTTACTCAACTACTCCACAAGATGGGATGATTTCTGCAACATCCTGCATGTGACTGAAGGAGAGTGGTGGGTAAAAGGTCAAACACGGACCGTTTCAAATACAAACCCAAGTGGGGAGAGCAGGTGACAGGATCGGTGGCTATACAGTGGCAAGCCTGAGAAATGTGCAGGCTGCGTGTGTTTGCTCATGCTATCAGCGGCTGCTTTTTGTTTACAGATGTTTAACGGTTGTTGAGGAAGACCAGGGCTACCACAACTCTTGTTGGAAACCAATCAAACAATGGAAGGAGCTGCACCGGTCTGAAAGTTTGATTGTTTAACCTTACCTGGCTATCACCTGTTGTCTGGGAGCTTATCAAAACCCACAGAGATAAAGCTATTTACTGCCGCTTTTGGACAAATTCAAAGTCAGGTAGGGTTAAAAGGCCTAAGGGCAAAGACACTGCGCTCAAAACTCTCTGTGTTGTTTTACCAATTCATTTACATTAAAGTGTATGTAGACATATGGTCTGTTTTACACTAGTGCTTTTACTGTAAATATGATCACAACATAACATCCTATGACTGCGCTGAAATCAATTGTTTTGTGTGTGAACAGTATAGGTAGATTACCAGTGAAATCAATTTTGCTGATAATATCAGTGTACTGACATAACTGGTGGGCCCTGTTTTATATAAGAGAGGACATCACAACATGTAACTTCTGAAACTGACAAGCTCACGTTTTCACATGTTACCACTTGTCTATGCAGTGTTTCCCCTAGGATGGAGTTGTAGCAGCGGAGGTGAAGCGCACGCGTGCACAAAAATTTGATTTGATATGATTGTTAAAACATCTGAGAGATCAAGCCCCAAACTGCTCCATATGTTAGATGTGGTACTCGCCATGGTCAGCTGTATAGTACAGCCAAGGCTTGAATCTTGGGTTCTCCACCCACCCCGGATCAAAACCAGATTGCCTATGAGTACTCGGGCGTGCTGTAGCGGCAGCCGGTCTTGCTCTTATTGGTCCTGCTCTTTCTGGTCCTCCTACCTCTCGCTCCTCCTGGTACAGCAACAGCAGCAGCAGCTGCACTTTGCTCCTCTCCTCTATGCTCCTGTCCTGCTTCTCCTTCACTTCCTCTGCTCTGGCCTCCACTCACCTCTGAGCTTCCCTGCCTCACCGCCTGTCCTGTCTAGTAGGAGATACAGTCAATAAAATTGTATTTGGCAACATGTAAAACCACTTAAAAACTTGGTATCTCCAAAAAATTGTGTATCCATTTGCTCCCCTTTCAAAACATTGCTGCCAGACAGCAGAGAGACCCACTTCTCCTCCCCCCTAACTTTACCTAACTAACCTCCTCCTCATCACCACGGTCATCACTTCTCCTTCTTCTTTTGATCAGCCAGTCATTTAAACTCATCTGAAAATTCAAACATGTGATTTGACAAACAAGCTATTAGTTTATGTGTGACCCATATCACCCACTGGGTGACGTTTACATCCACTGGGTGTTAGCTAGCAGCTAGCTAGCTGTCATTCATTCTTCCAATTATTCATTCTTAACTGTCCTTTTTTCCAGAATTAACTTGCATCACCACACTGTTGTATTATCAAACAGTGTTAATTTACTTAAATGTAATGACATTTTCAATGATAAAATAACTTACATTTATGACGTTTCTTTAAGGGAATCCTATCCAAATAATATGTAACGTTAATATCTCTGTGAGGGAATCTGTCAGTTGTCTTTGAGATTGACAGCTTTCGCGTGTCACGGTGGCCCTCGCGCATAGTAAGGCCCGCCTCCAGGAAGAAGAAAACAATGGGTGCATCGGTCAGCATCTGGTCAGCATTGCTTGCTTCATTGTTGACATCTACCCGGTGCTTGTTGTTATAATCGCTGTGCTGACATTATCAGGTAAGTGCAAAGTTTCTTGTTTACTCACAGTAAACTTACTGCTTTACTCACAGGTGTGTGAATTGACCTGGATATGAAGCGTCCGTAGCGCAAAATAATATAAGCGCTCCCATTTGGAGCATATAGGGGAAACACTGCTATGGTAGTAGCTTATCAGGAAACAAATCACCTCTGACTCTGATTCTTAAACCAAAAAAAACAACAAAACTACGTACCTTACCCGATGTGCCTCCTCTCCCCAACACAAGCTCTCTTTTTCCAAACCGTGACCGAAAGCAAGAGCAATTACTGAGAATTTCTCATACTCAGCCAAAGACCTATTACAGTCATTAATTCCTTATCAGAATGCCAACAGCTGCCTATAACCGTGACAGCTTAATCCAAATGGGAGCGCTTGCATTTAGCCTGTTAACCATTGGCCCATGGTGCAGTGGGCGCTCACACAGGAGGGGAGAGCTGTCAATCCACAACCAAAATCTGTACATTCAATAAGGTCAAAACAATTATAACAAAACCACAGTTTCCTTGACAACAGTGCAAATAAAAGTTTAGTGGCTGTGGCACCAGACTTGCACCATAAATCTTCAAGCAGGGACAAGCCAAACTGGTTACATTCAACCATCAAAACTGTGGAGCAGAAAGAAACACATGTACACAACGCATGTTAATTGAATCGATGTTCTCACACACTAGTGCCATATCAGCCCATTGAGCTGTTTATTTTCCTCAAAACTTGACTCAGTCGGCTAATACTTGGCCTAAACCACAACCAGGCAGGGTTTAGCCTCAATGTTCACTGCATTTGAGAATACTTGCCAATACTCATGCAGATGTAAATGAATATTTGATTAAAGCCATAAGGTGAGGAAATCTTCCAAGTCTTATAATAAAACACACAAACACACACACACACACAAGCAATGAGTCACACACACACAGAGATGAGTAAATAAAGGAATAACATAAATACACAGAAACAAAAATAAAACCAATCATCTCCAATCATAATGTCCATTCTAGAATATTTTTTCCACATGCACCCCACTACACTGATTCCAAACCTGAACTTACATGCAGAGAAGCACGGCCTCCTGCAAGATGTGCATTTGCGGTGATGAATATTTAAATCCAGGCATGTCCACCTTCACATTATGATAAGTAGTTTCTGACTTAAGTCCATTTGTAGGCTCTTTTTCATGCGCACATGAAAGGCCAAACCCTCAAAACAAGAAATCTGCACACTATGAAATGAGTCATAAAAACTTCAAGGAAATTAATTGGACTGTGCAATGCTGTTAATTGGACTATGAATAATTGGAATGGTATTTAAAGCTATTTGATGACTCTCCACAAGCACACAAACAAGACGTGTCCTGCCATTTATGGGCTCTTGTTTTGAAGGGATCATCAAGAAAGAAAGGTACATGACAGCCTGACAGCATGAGACAGGCCTCTGTCTCATGCTGTCAGTTCTTAATGGCTGTGAGCAGATGCACCCATGAATATATTGGCTAGACACTGATGGGCAAAGACGCACACTCAAGGACGGATTCCATTATGTTGTTATCGGTGCCATCAGTTGTGTGCGTGTGATCATCAAGACGCCAAGTGCATAAGAACAAATTCACAACAAGAGAAAAATACAACACTCCTTCAACTAGAATTGATTTGGCATATCATACAGAAATGACCCAAATAAGTGTTTGCACAAAGTTTCAATGCAACAAGCAATGCAGATGGAGAGTGGCTTGTCGGTGAGTTGAGCAGAAAGCAGCTGCCATTAAGAAACTCATCTTTTGGTATAAAAATAATTTTTGATATAAAAATAATTCAGCAATTTCTTGTAGGCAACAATGCAGAATAACTTAAATCATTTCAGATTTTGTAAAGCAAATTATGTGTTATAAAAAAAATATGTGGTTTATTCCAATTTATGTCCCAAGGGCATTTTGCAAATTCAGTCTTTGCACGTCATCCTTACCAAAACTGAATTACAGGCGCATGATATTTGAAGGCAATGCCTCAACTTAAGGACATGAAAAGCAGAAAATCCACGGCCTGATTTTCCACCATACCAGTTTGAAGGACAAATAAGCCAACCTGTTCACTAAGCCTGTGTGCAAGCAAAGGCATGTCTAAAATCCTCAGTGTGTACATCAAATAGCCTAAGTCTGAATAGAAACAGCTCAAATGTGCGTATCTCAATTCGACCCACGTAACTTCCCGCAGTCTAAATCAGGCCCTTACTACTGTAAAGGTTCTCATAGGAATTGGTTGCTTGTCCAAACTGCAAAGAAAGAATACTACTCCCAAGACTGGGGAGACAGCAGCACCCAAGAATCAAACTCAAACTTTCTTTTTTAATGAGACATTGTTTTGACAAAGAAAGCAGCAGTTGCGATCCATTCTTGGGAGTTCCTGTATCTTGACTTTTTTTTTTTTTTTTTAAATCATGCACTATTCTAGCATATACTTTAAATAAACAAGCATTCTGGAGGCCCGGGCCAAGGCTGCAGGACTGCACACTTTCACCCAGTTCCAGTTGCAATGGCTCGAGTCCATCGAAGCAGATGCCAATTCATCACAAGGCTATTACTCTCAGCCCAATTTCATGATTGTGTTCTGCACTGACTGGACAAACTCTGAGCATACATTGTGAAAATGATGTGGTGAAAGACAACATGGTTGATTGTGACATTCCTTAATCATGGCCTCCTAGATTGCTGCAGGGATTGTAAGAGGTCTGGTGTTAAATTCTATTAAAAAATAGGATCAGCCTTTCTTTCTCAACCACAGCATTCTTTCACCTAATTATTTCAAATGGCTCAGTGACAGCTGGATTAGCTGGCTGAACATCCTGCATTTCGTCGTGTCCCTGGACTTTGACAGAGAAGCCCGGGCCATATATTTACCCTCGCTCTATTGATCACTAGCCTGTTTAACAAGCCAAACCAGGAAAGGGTGCCGTTTGCTCAACAGTGAACCTTTCCACATGCGTCTGAGCAAATACAGGATTCTGCAACTGATGTCTGACATAAGACTTGATAACGCGTGTCAACAGCATGTTGCGCGCAAAACTGGAATCACATTTGTTAATATTTGATTGATGAGCTGCGTGTGGAGAGATTGATAAGCCATGTGAAGAGTGATTGATAAAACGGAGATCGGCACATGAGGCCTGATGGACTCTCACATCACATTATTTCCGCTGCTCTTCGTCCTGACACAAAATAACAGAAACACCAGTGACCTACCTGATGATGTGATGTCGTCACGGTCCAGGAGAAATGCAGATCCCAGAGCGGACAGCCAACCCAGTGAGGAAATGAGGAGGAAGAGGAGGAGGATGGAGGGGGAGGAGGAGGCGGCGGCCATGATGCTGGAGAGAGAGACAGAGAGACAGTGAAGATAATTATCAGCGAGACTCCATGATGACATACCCATGTGAAACACCCTCGTTCCCTCGCTCTTTCTCCGTCTCTCTCGCTCTCTCTTTCTCTCTGTCCTGAGAGCGCAAATTGTGGCTGCCATTTATTTTCAGCTGGCCTGTGTGAAACCTAACACGGGACAGGGCATAATTAATGATCATGCTATGTTGCTGCTGCTATGCTCCACAGTTGCATGCATGAAACATGTTGCCCAGTGAGCTGATTCTGACACATATGTTTTGATTGTTACTTACTGGGTCACTGATAGAGTAAACTATACAACTAAGGTGCCAGTGAATGACAGTACCAGTGCACAATTATGATATCCTTCATTCTTCATTTGACAAGTCAGTACAGGGCATTTAAAGTTGTTCAGACCAAATGTTCCTATATATCAAATTTGCCCCCAAGGACCTGCGAGGATTTTGCTGATGATAACATACAGAAATGCATGACTGTCTATACTGTAGGTTGAGAGATGACAGCTGGGAGAGTGAAACATATAATCAAAATGTCATTACTCTAGGCCATGTTACACAACTCAAGAACCGGTATATGAACAGTGCTTCATAAAATTGCATCAGAATAACTAGGCAAATAGGCCTAGTTATAATAAATCCTCTGCAAATAATCCTCTGCAAATAAATCCTAAGTTGACAAAGAGTAGGTGTTCAAGCATCACCTTCCGTACCAAAATATAAGACAGTAAAAGTATAGAAAGAGTTCTTGGCAATGCCTGTTGTGACCAACAAGGTCACATTTTCTCCTGTGCCACATGGCCCTTCTAAAACTAAAATAGCATTTCCCAACAAAGTATTTAACACACAAATGTGGTGACAGCCTCTCTCATCCAGGCAATCCACCTCAAACTAAAATAGGATTTCTGTATATGGCCTGTGATACAGAAACGCAGTGACAAACGGTTGCTGGTCAATAAGGTGGTGTTGGTGGACAGGTTCTACCAGTCAAGACCAACCTCTAAATATAGGCCAAACTCTCTGTCCGCACCCTCGGCTATTTACAGCTGTGTCTCCGCAAACTCGCTGCACAGAAAACAACCTGGGACCTGCAGAGAGGAGATCATTCTTCTTATTCCCTGGCTTTTACAGAGGCTTTGATTGTAACGTCACCAGTGGTGTATTTTGAGCAAAGAAGGGGAGGGGGACTTACTAAGAACAACCTTTAGGAACAAACATAAGGCTATAGTGACTCTGAGCTATATATCAAATTCTCCTTTAGGTGTTACGGGATAAAAACACTTGGTTGGACTAAGATTTCAGACTTTTTTGAAGATTGTTTTATGGTTCTATGGTATTTTTACTTTGTTAGTACACACTGGAGTACACACTGTACAGAAAAGAGAGCGTATGACAAACAACGTGAACCAAATTCAAATGTTCATGCTGAGCCGCTCTTGATGATTTACAACATTTTTTTAAACTATAGAGCAACAGCGTATGGCCATTTCAGAGGAATTTTCAAGATCAGAGATCTTGGATACATTGCAGGTCCTAGTCGCACAAAAATGCTGGGGGAAAAGTTAATGAAGTGTTGGTGTCATGCCACATATCATATAGTGGTATCAAAGTAAGCGCCCCAACCATGCATGCATTCTGCATTAATACTGCAGCATTAAAAAAAAAAAAAGCAACTATGCGTCAACAGTGCAAATGAATGATACAATGATTACATCTGCGCAATTCACAAATGGCAATTTAAATTTGTTACTTGTAGATGAAAAAACGGGACTCCTCCCATTGTCCCCATGTAACCTGAGGCACTGAGTCATACAAAGATATTCAGTTAACATAAACATGTGCAGTGGTGTGTGTGCATGCATGCCAAGTGTCCACAGGCCATAAGGCCAAGGTATACAAGGATTCGGGGCTGGAGAGTTGAGAGTGTCAAGAGAGTGTCAAGCAGCAAGGCTTGTTTGACCTAACAATCCTAAATCAATCACTCCTTATTTCCTGCAATCTAGCTCTCTCCCCAAGTTTCTTCTTATATAAATCTCAGACCTTATCTTGCCCTCTCTCCCTTCAATTCTAACAATCTTTCATTCTAAAATAAGGATTAAAAAACATGCCATTTTTCTCCCTTCATGAAAATACCATTATTATGGTGAATCAGCAACACTCCGACGAGCACTTTCGCACCACTTTTCTTTTTAATCGTCAAGAAGGGCTCCAGTTCTTTGCTCTTCTTTCTTTCTACATTGTCTTTCCTTCCAAAGCCTAACATTCTTTAATCAGTGTAGAAACCCAAGTCCCATAAAAGAAGCCAAGCAGCCCCTCCATTCCAACATGTGGCCTCATGTTAATCCCTACGCTACTCTCCACTCTCTTCTCCCCCTCTATCATGTGAAAGCGTCTGTGAAAGCTCTGGCAAGGCTCGGTGCTTCATCTCCCTCTCCTGCACGTTTCTCCCCCATTCCTCTCCTTTTCTCAGCCAATTACAGGCCCTCACACTAGCGGGAAGACTGTCTAAGCCAATCAGAAAAGAGGGAGGTTCAGCCCTGGCCTCCTGGGGTCCCTTGGTAAACATTTAAGGCCTCTGTGGTCAACCCTCCTCCCACTACCTCTGCCCTAACACACACACACACACACACACACACACACACACACACACACACACACACACACACAACATGAACACATCGCACACACAAACTCACATACTAAAAGACACACATCTAAACTTGCCACCCCACAGCCAACACCATTCCTCCCACATGTTCCCCTGGATGTCTGTTAATCATCAGTGTTTGTTCGACAGGAGCGGGCAAGGAGGAGGTTAGGAGAGGATATGAGGGTGAAGTGAAAGTAAAAGAAAGGTTAGGGGGTGAGAGGTCACTTCATCGCTTTGTGTTAGTCCCTTCCACGGCCTCACCAGGCAGCACACACACACACACACACACACACACACACATACACACACAGGGTGATGTGGCAAGGCCAAGTTGAGGTTGCTCCAAAAAGAAAGCAGTGAGAACCAGCAAGGCTCCTGCGGTGTCTACTGTATAATATTCTATATTTGCTGCACATTCACCGCCTCTCTTTGGCCGATTAATGGACACTGCTTGTGTTTTTAGTTAGAATTTACTTATTTACTTAGTTTTGTTTTATCTATGTCTGGAGCCAGGCAGGTGAAAGGTCAAATTCATGAGGAGAGAGAGGAGAGGAGAGAGATCCTTTGGAAACACAAACATGCTGGTTTCATTTGATGTCTTAAGGGGTCAACTCTAAATGTCACAAACACGCTTAGCCATGTTGAGGTATGGAAGAGTTAAGAAGATATTAAATCAGCATCTAAAACAGAATTCAAAGATTGGAATTTGAGATAATTTAACAGTGTATCTGGAATATAGATGTAGCCATCAACTGCCATTTTCTTTTACAATGCAGCATGCAACAGTGAACTATTGCTGCTGCACTATCTTTCTGTCCCCAATACGGATTGTTTCAAATATTGTTCTCTTTTCAGACAACAGTCATTCCAGTTTTGTATAACAATATGCCTATTCGCTTCCAGTTTGCAACATAGAACAGATTGCAGTGGTCATTGCAGTTCTACTGAAGCTCTGATACAGGACAAAGGTCTGGATGAGAACCACAGCTACTGCAGATACTGTTAGGCAAAATCAGAACATTATTATGACCTTGCAGACTTTAATGAATCCAGAAGCCCATGGTGGTTTCTTTGTATTATTAGTCCTTTTGCAGGTTTTTCAGACTGTCAAACTGTTTTGAAGTTCGACAAGCTGCTGGGCATTCTGGTCACAGTGGAAGTATGACACTCTGAATGATGATGAGAGGGGGAGAACATAATAAATTGTAAGAGACCTTTTTCTCTCTACCTTTTCTTCCTGAGGTGCTGTGTTTTGGTTTCCTTTAAAATCACTGATCCAGTGCCTGCATGCATATATTGTACAGATTGTACCAATATGAAACAGTGAGCAGTCCTCTATTTCAAAAGAACCTTGGAATAACTTGCCTGAAGAAACACCATTATTCAACACTGTACTGTCTTTTAAGATACAATTGATTAATTTGCATGCAACTAATAACTTGCTGCAATTGTTGATTTGTTTGACAGATTCCAATATGGTTTCTGAATATTGCTCAGTGGTCTTTAATAAGCCTGCAGTATCAGCTGTCCTTTGGACCTCAATTCTGTGGTTTATGAACCTGTAGCGTTATTATTATTATTGTTAGTTTTATTATTATTAAATATTTTATGGAAATATGTGTTGTAATGATAGTACTGCTGTTACAAGTCAAATAAGCCTGTTCTGCTGACTTAGCCTTAAAGAGTCTTCCTTTTCTAATAGATGATGGTTTGTTATTATAATTGTTTTGTACCTTCTATTCTACAGCACTATTGTGACTGTTGACGAGTGCTAACAAGCAACAAGAGAGCTATGAGATGTTTAAAAATTTGAGAAAAATATATTTGTAATATACAAATATATCACCATGTTTATTATGTTAAAGTCGAGATGTAATGAAAAATGCATTTTTAACCCTTGTAGACCACATCCCCGGTCATATTGTGCACCTATTTAACAATATATGCCAAAAAAAATACAAAAAATCTATTTCTTTGTATTCTTATATCAAAATCCAATCATGTTTTCTTCCTGTAAAACAAAATATGCCGTGTGCTTACGTAAGCATGAACCAACCAATTTCAACCAATAATATCATGACATCCACCCATCAATCATTCTTCAACCTCTAGCTAGCCACACCGGTCATATAAAACCGCACTTCACCGTTTCTGGGTCATAGCTGACAGAGCAATATGGAGAGAGATAGGAAGAGATGTGTGTTTGGATATCAGTGGGCAAAAACTTTGTTTTCATTTCCAAAACAATGTCGCTGAGGTCTAATTCATTCATCTCTACCTTGTCCTCCTCCTGATCTAACAACAGGTGAGGGAGGTGTGTGTGGAGCCAACAGTCCTCTGTAGCTCCGTTTCTCTCTGTAGCTCCGTATCGCGCTAAACTCTAAGCCCCGCCCACTGTTAAATGGTCCAATCAAATGCGAAGGATTTGATTTAAATCCCTCTTGTAACTGTACACCGCTCAAATATTCTGTTTCACTGGGAAATACGTCACAGTACAGAAGCTAAAGACGCTCTAACTTCCGTTTCAGTGGGACTTTAACATCTTGAATAACCTGAAAAAAAACCAAAAACATTTTGAGTCAAAGCTCACCATTCTGTGTGTGGCTGTTTGCTTTGGGCAGGCTGCAAGCAGACATGTAAACATTGACATTATTAATCTATATTCACAGACAGGCATATGCAAATACATACATGCATGCACAAACATGCATACACACACCAAAATGAGGTCGCCCCTTCAATGGGATTATGACCCCATGCTGTGATGAGTGTGTACTCTCAACTCTTGAAGTGTCCGCGTCGCTCTGTGTGGGACACACAGGTTACACAAGCACACTCACACACACTCTAAGATAGGAAGAAGAATGTGGCGCTGGATTGTGGACTAGAAGTTTACATCAGCCTTCTCTCTCTCTCTCTCTCTCTCTCTCTCTCTCTCTCTCTCTCTCTCTCTCTCTCTCTCTCTCTCTCTCTCTCTCTCTCTCTCTCTCTTTCTCTCTCTCTCTCTCTCTCTCTCTCTCTCACAGCATTCCAGTGATATGAGGCAGCCACAGTGGTTAAATGAGTGGAGTCAAGTGCTTGGTGCAGAGGAGTGAGTGACAGAAAAAAGGAGTGAGAAAGAGGTGGGGGTTGGGGATTAAGCAGTAACCTGTCACCATAGGTAAAAACAACACAGCGTACAAAGTTCCCCACCCAACAAAGCTCCTCAGAGGGGGTCAGAGCCTCCAGAACACACAAACTTCAGGACATTAAAGACGTTCTTGGACAAAGACCCATTCAAGTCCCTTGAGTAAGACACTGAACCCCTACAGGGTCACTCATTGTAAATTGCTCTGGATGAGGGCGTAAGCTACATGCCTTAATGTAAATAGTACATATCAAATGTCTGAAAAACTACTTCACTCCATTGTAAAGTGCATCCAATTTTCTACCTTTATTTTTTATAAAGAACTACTGTTATAACACTAGACATATAAGAAAATTATGTGATCATTAGATAATTAAGCAATAACTTAAAGGGGCATTAAGTAATTATGACTTTTATCGACCTCTATTGGTGACCATGGAACTGCAACAACTGGCTCTGGCTCAGCTTACGGTGGCCTGTAATTGACATAAATAAACAAGTCTCATTTTCACAACAGAGAGAGTAAGCTAGCTAATTGGAGCAGAGATCCAACAGCAACTTCTAGTGAAGAGATAATATATCACAATATCAAATACTGTCATGATAATATTACTTACTCCATCACTGAGCAGCTGAAAAAGCCAGAGGGGAGCTTTTGTTCTAAAACTGAGTATGAGCAGGAAAGTGAGTTTTGAAAGCCAGTGATTTCAGCACCTGGCAGAGTAATTGTTGAGTCATTGGTACTGACCCTATCACCCCTGCAGATATATTATGGTCATTTTGTAATAAATAAAATAAATAAAAATCTTACATACTGCACTTTAATCTACAGAAATGATTTATGAAACTGATCTATGGAATTCAGCCTGCAGCCTTGTTCCTACGACCACAGCACACTGGTATCAATAACCACTATATAGCACATTTAGAGCATTTTTACAACATTATCAAACATTAAGAGATTCATTAAGATTTGGGTGCTAATTTAATAATTCTGTTCCCTCTGGTAATAAAAAAAAAATAGTTCCCTATTGCCATAAACATCCTTCCTTCCTTCATTCCATTCAGAGTTCATTTGAGATAAAAGATACAAGTTTGGTCATGAGCAAAGGATAAATTCCTCATTTTGCTTGCTACCCCTCCACTCCAGATCAGCACCGCTGGAGCTAGTAGGGATTAAATGCCTTGCTCAAGGACACTTCAGCAGGGTGGATGCTTGCTATCACAGGGGATTGATCCCGAGCCCTCCAGCTGAAGGACGTCTCCCTAATTACTACTCCACCCTGCTGCGTATTTGAATCAATCCTTGGCATGGACATATGCCTTTAGTCCGGTTGTGTAATGTTGAGTAGTAAAAGGCTGTAGATTAGTCTTTTGGTGACTTTAGAGGTTCTCTCCCAGGTAAGTGGAGGGTAAAGTGCACCATACATGGTGCTATGACGTGGTTCTTAGCCATTATATTGCATTAGTCTTTCCCATTGGTGCTTCTATGCTCTCTCTCTCAGTACTCCTCACCCTCTTCGTGCCTTTCCATTCCTTTCCTCTTTCCCTCTCTCTCTTCCACGGGGTCTATCTATCATTATGAATCCTCTACCACTATTGGGGGCTAAAGTGGAATTAATGGAAGATGTGAATCAATACAGTATGACCCCGTTAATTACTCTGGAAACAGGGACTGAATTACTTGCCATGCCTAGTTAAAAAAAAATTCTCAAGCTATTCAAGGCGTAACCTTTTCAAGGAAAGCCAGAGTGAAATTTCTCCAATGGTGGGAGCAAGCCCATATGAATAAAGCATAACTTGTGATTGCTCTGAATAGCTAGAATTTCCTGATTGGTTTGGGAAGAGACAATCGTTGCTGAATTCTTGATTAATGCTTTATTTTGGTATCACCAAAAAAGAACAACTTCAAGGATGGAAGTTACAGGCTGCACAAGTAAGCAAAATGAAATGTAAATTCACGGTGACGTCTTATCTACTTTAATTGGAAAGATTGCACAGAATTACAGTATCTGCAATTAGGTGCAATGTAACAAGGACATGTTTAACACTTTCACTTTCAGTGACAACACACAGTAGGCATTTCACTGTGGGTCAATATTCATAGAAGTCCTTGCACTTGCAATTCACTTCACAGAATGGCTTCAATAACTCCTTGAACTGAGTGGCTACTTGACGCTGCACCCAGGTAAACTTATGCTCCATAATCATAGACGGCCTCTTTATATGATTTCACAGATATCCTGTCTGACAGCGCATCAGAATCGATCCTAACGTTTTAACCAAAAGTTTGTGGATAAAGATACACAAAGCAGGTCAAGGTCCACTGTTGCTCCCCTCAACAATTGCACAAGGATTATGCAAATAGATTTTCTGCCCACCACCACCCCCTTTCTGTAAAGTAAACAAGATTTGAGTAAACATGCCACAGACTTCAACATGAGCCTGCATGTTGCACCAGATACTGATGAAGAAGAGTTCACACTGGCAGAACTGCTCAGGCAAGAGGCGGGGCCCGAAAACTGCTGCGCACCCAGCTGCTCCTAATAGGCTTTGCACTGTTGCATGTATTTATTAACCTGCGGCATGAGTGTGTGTGTGTGTGTGTGTGTGTGCAAGCACAGATGCATGTGTATCTGTGACGGATATATTTTTTTAACATGTGTGCATGTGTGTATGTGTGTCTGTGTGTGCACTCAAAGACATTCAGGTCTGGCCAGTGGATGGCTCTTATGTCTCCTACTCTTATTTCATAAGAGAGAGTGGAAAACTCCGAGTCAGCACACTGGCATGAGAGGAGCCTCTGCTGGAAGCAGATCAGGACACACATCTGCAAACCCAGCTACAGCATGTATGTGTGTGTGTGTGTGTGTGTGTATGTGTGAGTGAGTGTGAGAAAGAGAGAGTGGATGTTTGTGTGTATGCATGTATGGATGTGTGTGCATGTGAGCGTGTGTGTGTGTGTGCATCAGAGCGAGAAAAGAAAGGAAAAAAAGTGCAAGCAGGAGAGATTGAGACCGATAGAGACAAAGAAAGTGTGTGCTGTACACATTTGAAAATTGATCTGTGTGGAGAATGTCATCTCATCTAAAATATATCCAGTATTAGTCTAATAGAATCTGCTATGGCTGGCTGACATACTGTATAATGGTTTGATATGGACCTTACTTTTAAAAACAACAACAATCCTTATAGCAAAGTGACAGTATTTCAGAGTGCCAATAAATAGAAACAAAATCAGGTTTGAGTTCTACATGCCAACTAATTTGGAGCTTCAGTGATTTTACTGTTTTTTACGCCTTGTTGAATGGCACAACTTCATAGCTGAAGGCTGTATAGTTCAATAACTGAATAAATAAGAGTCCTCAGGGATGGGAGGATATAAGATTTTATCGTTTATCGCAATAAAAACACTCAAGATAATTTTATCTTGGTGAATTTCCATTATCGGGATAATCGTGAATATCGTCACGAGCGTGAATATCCTCATGAGTGACTTGAAAAAGCTGTCTAGCTCACTAACGTACAGTCCTATTGATTTTATTTTATTTAAAGAACAGACTCACACAATGTTGCTATTTTTTATTTATTTATTTATCCTTTATTTATGCAGGGGAACCTTATAATTAATGATTACCTTATTTAAGATTGTTTGATTGTTTTTTTGCATTCATTCTGCCGTCCTTGCTGTACCTCTGTCTGTGTGATCTGAAAACAAGTTATTCATTTACTGTGCATTTACAACACATACCTAATTGAACCATGTGAATGCTTGGATATCAGGTTGATAGGTAGATTATTTTTATTAATGGATTTTTGAATCTCATTGTGATTACCTGCTGGGTGTTGGCGAGTCTGAATCTGTCCTTGTTTGTTTTTCACTAAAAAGGATGTTCACAAAAAAACAGATGTCCTATGATGCAATAAAAATATTTGTTTCTTAACAAAATGTAAGGTAAAGTGATTCCAGTATGTTTTAGTGCCATTTTAAGAGTTTTAAGCATATTTTGATGATTATCGGGATAATATCGTGAATCGCAATTATTTTGGCCAGGATAATCGTGACATGAAAGTTTCATATCGTCCCATGCCTAGTCCTCATCAACCCACTCATTGCTTTGAATGACCACTTGTGTAAATGTACAACATGTACCTCTCTAATACACTAAAATCCTGCTGATTCTCCCTCTCTCTCTGACACACACACACACACACACAATGACAACCACACACATCACTGTGTGCACATGTATGTGTGTGAATCTAATGCATTGTAGAGTGATTTTGAGCTGTCACAGGGTGTACAACATAGCATCCGCACTTAATGTTCTATGTGGGAGTATAGTAAACACTGAGACGGGAACTGATGGAAGCAGCGACTCTAAGAACTCCTCGCCTCATCTATTAAAACATCCCTTACTTCAGCTATCTGCCTAGTAGGTGCTATAATGGCTGCCATTGTACAAGTCCCCCATCATGCATTTACTCTGCATTAGTACTGCAGCTGTTACTTTCTCAGATCCCATTAAGCATGGTTCAGTCATATTCAGAATTTAATATGTCCCCTTGAGTGATGCCATCCGGTGGACACTTTTTCTATCTAGTGTTTAACACAGATCTGTGAAATGATGTAGATCAAAAGAATGACGAGAAGAAGTTAACACAATAATACAAATTATTACAACCAAATATATGAAACTGAACGCTACAGCAAAAACCTTTCTTGAAGAATTAATTACCCCCAAGGGCTGGGATAAAAATTTGGCTACAAAATTTGAAGCCAATTTTAGTGGAACCTAATCCAAAGAGCACCTGTTCACCTTTTTTGACACCACCAAGTAGCCGTCCCAACATCTTTTCTGGGATAAAATAGAGTTGAGCTGTATTAAGGGGCAAAACAACCCTTAAAGTAAAACTAAAAAGGCTGTGTTACACACAACTTGCCTTCTTTGAGCCTTCTGACAACTGAAAAGAGAGCAAAATTTGAATTTTCAAACAACTCCTGCCTGAGGCAGAGCTGAAGCAGTCCGCCCATAGTGGCTCAGTTTGCACAGCACACCTCCTCCCTGCACTCCAGCAGGTTACCTGATTAAAACACAGCAGAGGGGGAAAGGTGTTCTCCTGGAATCCTACACTACAACCATTCACCATTTTCCCATTGATGAGGGGAAAACAAACTGCACATGTGAAGCCTTGGCAACTCATGAATGCTGATTTAATGAGTTGTAATGCAAGCAAAGAGGATGAGCAAAGAAAAATACGTTATTTTCATAAACACTACCTACTCACTTCAGCCCATGTTTGATGTTAAACCTTTTCACCATTTCAATTCCATTAATCTGTTTACTGCATGAATAATGCTCCCTTTTAACACCAGCAGGCATATTCACTAAGCTAAAATTGTTTCCCCTATATGTATACATTAATAATTTAAAAAAAAGGCTATGTCAACAATCTAGTAACTATATAAACAATATTTCAGAATACAATATCCTGGTCTTAGGTGTTTACTTCATTCTTAAACTGAAGCTTTCTCATTTAAAAAAAGCAAACTGGTTTCAATCTGAGATTTCATGTTTGACTGTTTGATCCTCTGGGTTTGAGCTTCATGTGAATGCTGTTTAGCAAGGCGTGCAGCGCACAGTAAAATTCCCCAAGAGGTGACATGAACGGGAGAGATAATAGGCTACTAGGTAATTATAGGCAAATCCGTCAAAAATGACCACGGTCATGTCAGTCACCACATCGCACGCCCAGGGTTTCCAGGTACTCTTGTCACACAAACTTGCACCCGTCTTCCTCACAAAAGGGAGGAACAGATGCATTTTAAACACGTTTGAGTTTCTGTGACTTTATGTGTAGCCTATAGTTTTAAGTGCATATTAAGTCGTTATGGTTCATGAAAAGTACCGTGCCTTTTAAGTAAAGTTTCCCGTGCCATGCCTGAGCTGCATACCATCAAACCTAGAGTTTTGGAAATAGGCTACAGACGATTAAAATATCCGAACATGCACTGCATACTGTGTAAAACATAAACACACTTACTTAACTCGAAGTTGTCAGCTGGAAAACTGCAAGGATAGTGCGGATCGACTTTTCAGAACTTGTTCATCTGATGGTCAGCCTGAACACCAACAGGCACGAAAAGTCCTGCTTCTTCACTTCACTTAGGCTACTCGCCAAGTAGTCTGGATCTCTCTTGTGCGTAAAGGACAGATTTTTACATTGCCCACTCATTAGTTTAGGTGTGCCTTTCTTATTGCCGATTATAGTCTATCTGCCGCTCAGTTCATCATCTAGGCTACTTGGAGAGCTACGGACTCTCGTTCGTCGTAAGACAGAACCAGTGTTTCACACGACGGTGAAGCGCCCTCCTCCGCCAAAAATCCAGTCTACTCCATCACACCAGAGTTAAGCAGACCAGGCTAAAAAAAAAATAGGACTACCGGTCAGACCCTCCAAAATAAAATCCCTGTTAAAAAAAAACAAGTGTTGCAACGTTTCTTGAGTAATACAAAGTACCAAAGTGTATTTCAAGAATATAGAATTGTATTATGTAGAAGTGCAGTAAGTGAAAGTACAATGTTTTTTTCCCACTCTTTTATCAGGGAATAGCCTACCATAAACAGTAAAACATTAGGTTTATAATCTGTGTAGAAACTAGGCTATTTTATTTCACTGCATATTTCATGTAATGAGTCCACTGATTACACGTTGTGATTTTTGATGCTCTGTAGGCTACACGCCATTAGTTATGTTGTTTTTTAAGACACTTTTTTCTTTTTTTGGCTTTATTTTGAAGACGAAACGCCCAACTTCTGGCATTATTCTGGCTTGACGCCGCTCTATTCTATCATTACTTTATGAATTATGTTAGTCCAGTACCACACTGTATACATTCTGTCTTAAGATTTTTGAGTCATATCCGCAGTTGAATGCATACCAAATTAGTTTCTAACTTAGTTTCCAATCCTTATGGGTATTTCTTCTTTTTTTTTTTTTTTTAAATGTGACAGCTACCATTTTTTCCTGAAAATCATGAAATAACCATTTGAAAATTAAAATAAGATGCCATGGCATTTGGTCCGTCAAACATGGAGAGTCACACTCATTCAGGGTGGTAGTCAGTGGTAGTCTACAATATTTACCCATACTACAAAATCCTATAGGCTTACTTACTACTTACTTCAATTTTAGGCTACTTAAGATATTTTTAAAATACACAAAAATAGCCAAAAATGTATTTGTACATGCACATGACGTTCAAAACCTATTTTGTGCGCGGGGTAGCTACTAGGCATAATCTACATGTACAAATACGTTTTGTGGCCAAATTTTGTATATTCTGAAACATTTCTTCAAACATAGCCGGGCTGTTCCGAAGGCAAGCAGCGGTGTGAAAGCTGGAGTCTGTGTGGGCTCACGTGGAGGGTCCACTGGAGCAGTGACGCCACCAGAGGCTCGCTCTGAACTTCAGCTGTCAATGAATGTAAACCCCCGACCCAAGGGCCATCAATTTGTATGGACGGCCCGCCCCGACACGTGAGACCAAACACACCCATGCACCCAGCTGTTGCTGCTGGTTTTCAGTTTTTGTGCATGAACTGCATCCGTTAGCCTGTGTAGACCCTGTAATTTCTTTCCTTCTTTCTTGTGTGTGTGTGTGTGTGTGTTTTCTTTAAATTAGTACATTCTTCTATAGGAATACACTTACAAAGCTATACACAATGAAGTAAGATCATAAAGATTTATGTCAGCCTATAAAAGCGAGTTAACTCTATTCCACAAATAAAAAGGTGGGTAAACTGAGTTTAGGTTTAGCCTCCATTGCATTCCAGTTCTTGATTCAATAGTGCAATTGTGTAATAGCGAAATTGAATAGGTAATAAACTGGGATTTATACTGGTATGTAACTGCATGTTGCATAATTACGTGCACACCAGAAACACTAATTCTGTCTACTGGTTACTAAACCAGCATCAATAATATCAACATGGTCTGACTGCTGCAGAAAGAGAGACAACGAAAAAGAAAAAGACGGAAAGAGAGAGAGAGAAACAGACAGACAGACAGACAGAGGGCAGGATTGTCTGTATTTTTCTGGCCCAGTGCCATTTTTCTTTGCTGCCAGAATGCACTGCTGCTGACATAATTTGTGATGCAGAGGGAAAGAGATGGAATTGGCCTGTCTGTATTGAGCGGAGCCGTCCTTGTATTTATACCCCGTCCCCTTCTCGTTTATAGGGTCCACAAGTTATGGCTTGGCTTTCCCTGCTCCTCCGAATACAGAGTGCATAAAATTGCTCTGTGAGGCACCGAGATTGCTCTCATGTAAACGTAAATAAACTATAACTCATATAGCTCAGAGGGAGAGGCTTTCCCACAAATATATTTGATGAGTTTTACAAGTGTTTTTGAGTGTTTGGTATCATCTTTCATATATGCATAGGGATTGTATCATTTCTTAGCCTTATTCCAATTTTTAAACACAAAGTCAAGTCAGGATTAGAATTAGAATTAGTCACCCTAATTTGGTGACCCTACACTGAACTTGAAGCACTTTGTGTCATTAGCCCCCTTTCCACTGAGGGCCAAACCTGGTGCTTGAACTTAGTTCCAGAGTTCCTGACCCCTTTCCACTGGGTTGGCCTGGGCCAAAACAGGGCTAGTCCAGGAACTCAAGCCCCACTACTTGGCCCTTCCAGATCCTCAGGGCCAAAGCTGTTAGCCCTGATGCTTATATATCATCACATTCTACATTTTTTCAAATAGGGGGTGTTGCTTAGTAACGTCTGTAACTGAGTGTAGCCATTCCTACATTAATGAGCATCTACCTGTTAACACTAGGTATGTTAATTCTTAAATCTGCATTACTTTCAGCTGCTATCTTAGAAAAAAAAATACATGTTGCTACATATAGAAAAATTAGACTGTTAAGAGTTGGAAACAACTTTTTAGCCTGATACCGTATATTAAAACCAACACTGGCCTTATTTAGCTGTAAATACCCCAATTACTATCACTTGCTTTCCAAGTTTGACACGAACAGTAGTAAAGGACTAATGTTAAAGGAACAAATGTTAAAGTAAAAAAAAGAACTGCCTTTGCCTACGCAGGCAAGGCAGTTTTTTTTACTTTAACGCCTTCAGTAGGTGTTTAAATCACTGGCCGGCGATGACACTTTGTTTTTTCATGTGAATGATGTTAGCCTCATCCTGCAACCTTCTTCTTTCTGAAAACTTCCCGCCATGTAATTAAAACTAATGTTAACGATTATACTGTACATTTGACAGCAGCGTTGTCTGCCATGTTTGATGACAAGCAGTCGTGTAAGTTAGTTGTCATGGTTACGCATGGACCAGGTTGCTCAGTGGAAACACTTTAACAAGTGTAGCCCAGTGCTTAAGTTCCAGGCTAGAGTTCCAGGGCCAAAGTTCTTGGGCTTTTGGCCTTCAGTGGAAAGGGGGCTATTAATTGCCAAAGAGAAACAATGTAGGCATGTGATTTGGATGTACTACTAAATAGCCCCTGAACATGTCCATGCATTGGTCAATTAGAGGACAGTGAGCTCTGATTGGAGGAGAGCGGGGGCGTCCATTGAATTAGTCCTTTTTTATGGAATACATTCATTCCTCTTATTGTCTGCTCTGCCTCTTCAGTGATCATGTGGAGCTACAACTACGCTAAATTGAATGTGACAACAGTACAAAGCATCCGGCCTACAGATTGATGCCACTGTGCTTGTACTGGAGAGCTGGAACAAATGGGTTTCTTGAAGCTCAGCCATCCTCACAGTGATGTTTGGTCAACACTTTGGTGTCTAAACTGTGTTACTGTTAGATAATGTCACTGATCTTTTGTGTGCCATATACTGGGGTGTTTTATACTTCCTTCTTTGGGTTTTTGAACTTGAACTGTTCCAGCTTGAGACTGAGGCCTATTAAAACACACTGGTATTGCTGTCATGCGTGGAGCCACTAAAAAAGATTTGGAGCCCTGACACATAGTTTAAGAAACTTTGCCATAAACTGAGGTACAGCATTTGCAGACTTCAGATGCACACTGCGTGCTTTTGTTTATGGTTACAGTTACAACTGCAACATGCATTAACACATCTTTCATCAAACCTGCCTTAATCTCACGTGTTGATACGTATATTCCTGGTGAATTTCTTGTTGTTTTCATCAAAATAGCCTCAGGCATAATCTCTGAAATTGCGATAATGTGTTTTTTGATGGTTGTTTTACCAGATTGTTTGCTTGCTGTTACAAACAACCTTATCCATTTCCTAGCCACCTATCTGGGGATATTTGCTTTAGGCAACATAAATCACAGTCGTACTCACATAATTGGTTTTCTGAAATGCTATGTCTTTCAATGGCCATGTAAGTTCTATTCGTGTTTGGTTGTCTGTTTTTATTTTCCACATAATGGAAGAGTGCCCTTTGTGTCATCCCCTTCAAGTCACCTGTAATGCATTTAGTGTGGTTTCACATCGCAAGTGTGGCCATTCACAACTGTGTCAGCAGCCTGCTGCCTATTGGATTAGGATGAAAGAGAGGAGATAGCTACAGGGGTAACACATACACAAACACACATATAGACACACACACACACACACACACACACACACACACACAGGCACACACATGCACACACAACAACAACAGCAGCAGCAAACATAAAGAGGAACCACTTTCTGTCCTCTTGGTTCCATATCTTCTACAGAATCTAACCAAGGCTTGTTTTGTTAAGATCAAACTGGTTCACAAATAATTTACCATTTACGGTTCTAAACCATAAAGCAGTATTACGAGTCCCTAACTTGTCATAGATAAGACAGCAGGAGGTAGGTGGGACGGAAGCAGTGAAGAAGGGAGGAAATTGAAGTGAATTGGTGAGATTGCATGGGATGGGTAAGATCCACAGAGTATCAGCATGAGAGCCCCAGTCAGGTGCAAAACAAGACAATTAAGAGAGACGCTTAGCCTAATCAGTGAATGCATCATGCAAATGATGTTTTTTTTTTTCAGTGCCTGCTTTAATGTTGGTTTTTATCGCAGAATACAAATCAGGGACTTAACTGTGATGAAAAGAAGAGAGCGACAAGGAGTGGGGAGTGAAAATAGAGAAAAAAGAGGGAGGGCAAAGGAGGGAGAGTTGAGAACATTTAGAGAAAGAGACAGAGAGATAAAGAGTTCATTGCATTGATTACTGTATCAACTTTGTGCACTGTGGAGAGCCAAAGTTCATACCTCTCTGTCAAAGTCAAACAATTACTGATACAGCCACATAACACATCTTTACTGGATTAATACAAAAATGTATTTTGTCTTTATTTCTGTAGGTTTACCTATATTATTCACCTTGCAATAACTGCTTTTCTATAGAATCCTAAATGGTGCTTGATCAGTTCAGGTTGATTTGGGAGACTGAAATGAGATGAATGAACCTTCAGGGAAGGACACAAACACAATCGATGCGGCTGGACAGGCAGTGGAGACAGGAGAGCAAATTGATTTTTACTTTATTATCACTAGTTGATGGTGTATTTATATATGTTTACATATTTCTTATGCAGGCACACACTAACAGTGTTTTCAAGAATATGAGCTCAGGAGATGGCATGTATTTTTCTTTTAAAATTTCTGTGCAACATTTAATAAAAAGGACAGTTTCTGTTGCAAATATTCTACCTGGCCAATATTGGTTCTCCAACTTCAATATTAGTGTCTGTAAACCAACGTGAGCCTTGTTGACATAACACAAGAGGCTATACATGTCCAACAGCAAGAAAACATAAGTTTCATTGAAGAGGGAAAACCTCTGGGAATATATAGGAAATACCTCTGCCAAAATGCTCTTCATGTTACATAAGTAAACGGACTAGACGTGCTGCATTGGCCGTGCAATACTGCCTGATTATTTTATCCTATTGGTTCATGGAAGACTGAAGACTTTAGAGACTGAAATCAAAGATCAAGACCTATGCTATATAAAGAACACTTTAAACTGTGCCACAATTAACTATCTCTCTCTCTCTCTCTCTCTCACACACACACCCACACACCTCTATTGCCACTTGGCTTTGCACCAATGTACAACCACCAATGTGATTGTGCCATTCTCCAAATTCTCTCAACATAGGCCTACTGTATGCATCCATTCATGAACCCAGTCATGTGAATAAAAAAACAGAGCAACAAGCTTTGTTTGCAGAGAGTGTGTAAACTTGGACTTGGACTTAAAATAAAAGGCTGGGTTGTTTTCAACTGCATGATGTGTAGGCCATGCTACGTTTCAGGCATTTTTGATACAGCACTAATAAGTATAAGTATAAGTTTAAGGAGCTTTCTCCTGACCACCTTGTTCACTTTAGGAATCTTTGGCCATAAGGTGGAAGTCTAACATTCACATCTGAGCACATTTTGATACAAAATGTAAAGCCTTTTATTCTGTTACTGAGTTCGGGTTTTTTTGATGACATATATAGTATTTCCAAAGCACAAAACTCTGCAGTTGCTATACACATCTTACTTGCACAGTATGCTTCAACTGTCCTCACGATGTTACAGATTTCTAGCGTCTGTAAACTGTCTAGCGTCAGTAAACAAGGGCTTCTTCCTTGTGGGATCATGTCCTAGAGGCCCCTTTCCACGCTGGGAGGAAGAGGCAGCTGGAGGTCTGGTACCCTTCCCCCCCTTCCAAAACACGAACAGGGAACCTCCCCCCACCAAACCCCAGCCTCCATTATGTAGACATGTGCGGATGGTCCACAGTCCACAGTCTAAATAAACAGACCTTGAAAAAGCCCTGTCCCAGCAAGTCCCAGCACCGGATCCAAAGAGCTGTGGCCACAAACCCATAGCAACAAGCCTTCATTCATACATACATGCATTTACTGAATGAGTCGCACTGATAGAATTATTTTCTTGACTTGTGCATTACACATCTCCAGGTCACAGCTTCTCATTCATTCATTCATTCATTCATTCTGTCTGCCAGTGCAAGCAACCTTACAGATCCATCTAAGCCAAGTCTTCAGTGCCAGTCCTTGCAGTGTTTGCTAGAAACAGGTCTTTTCCTCCACTGGCTCCAATAGGATCACAGCATAATAACAAAGGATTTGTCATTCTTACTCCCTGCATACCTGCCCTAAAGATGGGTTCCCATGCTCTACATGGACATGCATTTAGACACATGTGGAACTTATATCTTCTAAATGTGCAAAAGTACAGGATTTTTTTTTTTCAAACTTCTCACTCACTGGACTTTTAAAATACATATTTTTAGTATTTAGGAGGCCCATTGTTGAATGTGCTCCACCTTCATTGTTGGACATTCAATGCGAGTACACACACACTCACAAATACACACACACACACACACACACAGCATTTGTGGGTAAATAGTTGAGGCAAGTGAGGACCAAAGAGACAGACATCCTGTTTACAGAGAACAGAGAGATGTGTAGTGAGATGAAAGGTCCATTTCTGTTACTCACACACACACACACACACACACACACACACGCACACACAAACTGTCTAACTCCTCCATCATTTCCCTTTAAATTTCACCAGAAAAAAAAATCTACGCTTCACCAGTATTCAGGCTGGACTTAATGCACCTAAATTGCACCAATCATGGTCCTATTCTAAATTTGTATCTCTATGAAAATGATTATTGAGATTAAGGAACCTTTTGAAGGAAGGGTTGGTGGGAAAGCATACTTTTGTCGATGATTTATGGTTACCTAGGGAACTAGAACAAAAGAATAGCACTGAAGAACATTATCCTTTCATGCCTTGTACAAATGACCCTACTACTACCATCAGGGTATGTGAACACCACCACTGGGAATAATGAATATAACAGTTGCTAATTTTCACAGTGTACAACTGAAGTATAAATAACACAAGGGAAGAGATGAAACGCTTTAAGTCCCACTTGATGGTGCCTCATGCCACTATTGTATTGGAATTCAGGCCCAAAAACAAAGCACAAAAACCAAGTTATGGTTAAAATCATTGTGATCTCTCGGTGGATTATAATGCATTACTTTCTGTCAATTTTTTTCCTCTCAAAATCCATGACTCTAATAAAGAACATACTGCTATGAAATGTCAGGTCTATTTCTGTCCGTTCTGTTGACAGCCTTGCCCATACCAACCACTTGATGCTACCAGTCTATTTAAACAGTGGATTTGTACCCACATATTGCAAAATCTATCATGTATTTCTTTATGCTTGCCAGAAAGACAAGTATCTCCATGCGCTGATGGCACTAAGAGACTATAGGATTTCCAGTAGGTCCTTGCTGGACTGCATATGTCTGAAATGTTTGAGGTAGTAACCTTTAGGCCAGCTGATGGCCTGGAAGTCACTGCTCACTGCGACCATTTTTCAGTGCAGTTGCATTGGAAGATTTCTTTTGCCATTTCACATCTCTACAATTCAAATTGATTGTGGAAGCCTTTCACTAGCTAGCTGAAGATTCATTTAAAGTTTTCCTGATAAGGCAGGTTGTGCCATTTTACAGAATTACATTGTTTGGACTTTGGTTGCATGTCTTTGTTGTTGCTTATTCCGCCATTGAGGATGTAACATACCATAATAGGCCTTTCTCAGTGTGTGTTAGCCATAACGTTTGTTGTTAACTTGTAGTAGAGAGCTATTATTGGTAATTTCATTTTATTTGCCAAGATAACCACAGCTGGCAAAAATGTAACCAGTGCTAAGCTAGTTTTAACTTGTTTAAAATTTCTTTTTAAAAATGAAGGGAAGTTAGAAATGCAGAGCTTAATGAAGCATTAAATGAGACAAGCAGTGGTGACACTCCCTGGTGGCCAAAGCAGGAAGCTCCTCTCCTGTGCCTTCATACAGATGTGGACTCGAGTTTACGTGCCAGTGCTGACCTCAGAGGAAAGGAACCACAGGGCAAGAGTGGAGCTGCAGGCTGTACTCTCTGTTGTGCCAGCAGACTCTGGCCCACTGCTAAATTCAGTAGAAAGGAAATACCTTTCACTGCTCACAAGGTTGCTTTTCGCTTATGTATGTGTGCATGAGAGAGGGAGAGAGAGAGGGAGAGAGAGAGAGAGAGAGAGAGAGAGAGAGAGAGGGAGAGAGAGAGAGAGAGAGAGAGAAAACTGTGACTCACATACATAGTTTAGTCATTGTTTGTTTACTTAAAATAATACTGAAGTGCAAGTTATAGGTAATTTAGCGGTCATTTAATGGCAAGTTATTGGTAATTTCAGGCTGAAAGGTTGACACATTGAGAGCTCCTCCAGAACTTCTTAAAGAACAACTGATCTTTAGAGCAAATTAATAGTGCAAACAATAATAGATGTAAACAATTCAGATAGTAAAATAAGAATTTAAATAGAATTTCTTAATTGTATTATTATAAAACATTTAAAATAAAGTAATTAAGACAATCTACCAGCATGGTAGTGAGCCTGAATCTATCAAGCTTCTCAGAGTGCAAATGTCTGATCACTAAGCGACAGTGGTTGTCTGAAGGTTATAGAAACTGACTTTTGACTGACTTAGGTAGAAATTCCCAAGCCAATGGGGAAAATCTGTGTGGAGGAGGAAGGGAATAAAAGAGTGCTCTTCCCATCCACAGCAACTAATGTAACTTTGAGCAAGGCACTTAATCCCCTACTGCTCCAGTGGAGCAGCTCAGGGTCAAACAGTACAAAATTGTGGGTTTACTTAAAAGCTCCTAGATTCCTAGACTCCTGAGTCATTCGGTATACACTTGGTATACTAGCCATGCAGTGGTGTAATGTGCCTTGAAGTTAGGTTGATGAAGGAATGAGGTCTGTGGTTTTAAGTCTTCTGGCAGGAGCAGGAGTTGGGCAGTTAGCTACTATAGAGTTTGACTCCTGAACACCTCAGCAACCAGGAAATGCCATCCAGAAGACCTGACAGAGATTCTGCCACTGTGTCCTGCACCTGGATCAGAGAGAGGAACACACACACACACACACACACACACACACACACACACACACACACATACAGAAGGAGAAGTTAAAAACATTACACAAGTTGACATTGATTGGATATGAAAGCAATGGAAGCCTTTCATATCAAATATCAAACAATGGCTTTACCATCCAGGGATTAGGCAGCTGGGGCAGGCTGAGTCTCTTTGCCATGTCCACACAGGGAGTTCTGCACTTGGCCCTGGTTCTGCTGCTACTGGATCCCAGGCTGGTAGTCCTGACTACTTCTGGATCTTCTCTGGAGACACAGGAGAGCACCAAGAGCGGCCTGGAGGTTGAGCCCCAGGCAGAGCTCACCACAGCCCGGATCTGAGCTGCCTCTAACTCCGCCTCACCTGTTGAAGACATTGTATTGTAGTATTGTATGCAGATGTTCGCTGGTGATTATTCACAAGGCAACTAAGAATGTGCATGATGCAACATGGTAGTGGATTCAGGTGAATGATAATACAGGGCAGTAGGGTAGCATGGTGAGCATTCATCATCCACAGTACCCAGGTTCAAGACCTGTGTCAGCAAGTATCTGCCCTACTTAAGTGTCCCTTGAGCAAGACACTGAATCCCTACCAGCTCCAAGGGACCCTTGTACTCTGATCTCTCGGTTTAAACTATTATTATGCTTACAGGAGGCCAAAAGGGCCCTAACCATGCTGTAGAGGAAAATAGAACTAGTTCCTTGTATCAACTGTCAAAAGGGAGAGCTGGGACTGGAACTGCCCTTTCACCTCACCTCTCCCACGCTCTGCGTTGGCTACATAGATGAAGCCGTCCACCACCTGGCACACTTCCTGGACGTGAGGGGCCGGGCTGAAGATTGGGAAGCCTGATTGATCCGTTCCTTCAAAGGTAAAGAGTTTATTACTGACACTCTGCTGCTCCACTCTGGCTCTTTCCCTCTCTGCCCTGCAGACACAAACACAGAGGGTTTAGTGACTGTAAACATACTACAGTAATATGTAGAAATTCATTATGAAGTACCATTACATATCATAACATAACTTCAAATAAGAAATGCTTACCTGTTGGTTGAGTAGAGAGTCAGGATATTGAATTTGTGTTGGTTGTTGAACGTGTAACTGATCCCTGAGCCAACTCCTAGAATAAAGAAAGAGTTGACCTGGTTGGTTTGGTTATTGAACAGATGAAAAAGGTTTTCTTGGGGCTGTCTTGGCTCATAATAGCTGGTGAAAACAGCCATTATGAGCCAAGACAGCCACCTACTGGTGAACAAAAAAACTGCAGCATGTAAGATGACCAGTGTGATCCAATCATCAGTCTATTTCTGAATTGAGCCTGAGTGAGACTGAACTGAGTTTCTCCATAGCACTTACTGACTGGCCTAAATTCAGTCAATAATTCAATTACATGAGTGAATGAGTGAGTGAGAGAGCCCCTTAAGTGTAGTGAGAAGTTGGCCCTCAACATTGATCTGGGGTCAGTTTTATTATTGTCCTATTAATGATCACAAAGAGGACGGGGAAGCTGATCCTTAGTCAGCGCTCAAGATCAACGTCAACGCACCATTGATCTGTCTCTGGGGAATGCCCGCCACAGGAAGCACGTCCGGGGCATGCATGAGCCTCGTCACCATAGAGACATCCAGCTGTTCCATGCCGGGGCCGAACATGGCGTAGCGTGGCTCGGACGACGGCACCAGAGACTGGAGGAATGACGTCACAGCCTCATATGGAGGCCGCGGAGGGAGCCATCGTTGTCTGCAGGCTGGGCAGCCCTTCAGGTATCTGTTGGGACAACAGAGGTCAACATGACACATGTCAACCGCTCTGCCTAATGTATACACTACCAATCAAAAGTTTGGACACACCACATTTTTCTTTATTTTTACTATTTTCAACATTTTAGAATAATAGCAAAGACATCAAAACTATGAAATAACACAAATGGAATTATGCAGTGACCAAAAAAGTGTTAAACAAATCAAAACTATCTTATATTGTAGATTCTTTAAAGTAGCCACGCTTTGCCTTGATGGAAAGGCAAAGGCTTTGGAAAGAAATCCATACATAGACATCAACCTCACTATTTATATTTGTCTAAGAAACACATTTCAAGCATTTAAGCATAAGCCTTTAGATCAAAATGGCTTTAAGATAATGAAAAACAAAGTACATTCAATCAGGGGTGTCCAAACTTTTGACTGGTAATGTATGTTACAGACTAGACTTGGACCTGGACTGTCAAAAGTATCTGTGTTACATGGGAAATATGATGAATAGTCAGATTTGGTCAAAGATAAAGATGTACCCACTCGGCCATGTAGTCATCTTTTGACTCCTCGTCTCCCCCCTCCTCTCCATCCTCCAGGCTCTCGTCTCCACTACTCAGTGGGGCATCCAGAGACTCCAGTTGGGGCATGGTCACATGGTCTATGGAGGGCCAATAGGGCATGTCCCTGAGCAGGAAGTATCTCCACAGTAACTGATCTCTAACCATGGCCCTCCAATATTGACTGGTGGCTCCCAGGCGACAGATATCCGCAGGAGACAGCAGGGTCATGACCAGGAACTGTACATCCACCTTCAGGAGGGAGGATATTTAAATGATGTTGGTTTCAGTGGTTGGGGATCATAAATGGGTGGCATGGCTGGCACCTACTTCTGGTAGGTCCCCACATGACAAACTAAATAGTATAAGAGTCTTATTTCTGTTGTGATATGTCAAAGACATGTATAATGCGTAGTGCACAGCGCAGTGATACATGAATAACACAGAAGTCAATAGGTGATGCTGTACCACTGAGACAGAAAAAGTAAACGTTCAGTTCTACTCTACTCTGGTTGTCTGCATTGTCGTCAATAAGACTTCAATTTCTGTTTTAGATCCCAGGCTGAAAACCACTGAGGAATCTCTGTAATGAATCAAGGCTGACAGAGAATGGAAACAGAACAGAGTGTAGAGTAGCAGAGTGAGGAGATAGAGGAGGAAGGCAAAGAGGGGAAGTAAGGATGGACTATCACTAACAGCAGCACAGACGGCATTGCCAATAAATTTAAAATACCAAAACAGAATTATTTTTTTTATAAAAATCTTACAGCATCAAAAATATATTATCCAAACGTTGTGGTGTTACAAAAATTTTCTACTCAAGATTGTGTGCATTGCTACCCTACTGTACTTCCTCTGGAGGGATACATAATGGGCTATTAATAGACATACCTCTGCTCTTGTTTTGACACATTTACCCAGAGGGCAATCACTGTTGCTGGATAAGACCATTATAAGTTTTCATATAGTTAAGGACCATCGTCCCATGAGGTAACGTTTCCCATTAGGCTCACCGGTAAACTGTCCAGAAAACTCAGCGGTGGGTCGTCTTCGCCAGACTCGGCAACAGGCTTCACATCGTCACTTCCAACTTTACCCGCATTGGGAAAGTATCTGTCTCTGAACCGCTTCAGGCTGCGTATCACAGCAGACTCGTTAAATTGCTGTATCTTTCCTGCCATACCTGCTGCGACGACTTAGGATAGATATCCAATCAAAACGTGTGACAACTGCCCTCTTAATCGATGTGTTCATTAAAAAAGACACATTGAGCTGGAGCCTCAGAGACGCTGTTTGTATAGATGACAACAAATCTGACGTTTCTCTAATACGGCACACTTCCTCGTTGCTGGCGTTTGTATTGCATTGTAGGTAATGTAGTTCTATAACAACGCACACTCAGCACATCTGCACGCTAGAACTTGAGTCTATAATTTAAGAGAAACAACTTTTTTTTCTTAAACCAACGCGCGTATTTATTGTCAACGAGGACATAAAAAACAGAAAATGATTTTTCCTCCAAATAACACCAACACAGATTCTCCATTTATAGTTATACTATCAAAGTTATTTGAGTGGCAGAAAAATGGAATTTGCAATAGATGGGGGGAAAAACAAGTGGCGCATTACAAAGCTGATATTAAGAACAAATCTGTACATACTTGAAATGGTCATGAATACTTCAGTCTCAATCAACAGTTTTTGTATTCCTCTCCTTACCTTTTGTGTGTATATTTATACACACGCACACACACGCACATATATATACTGTATATATGCAATTAATAAAAAAATATATTAACAAAAGCATAACAAAATGGCAAAAAAAACAAAAAACAAACAATAAATAAAAAGTTGCTGTGCAATGTCTCATTCCCAGCTGGATTATCATTAAACTTGTAACAATCTTTAAAAAAAAAGAAAGAAAAAAAAAAAGAAAAAAGAAAAAAAATGTTATTTTCTTCATAACCTTTTTTTTTTATATTAATATTAATGTTATTCTACCACATTCTCAGAGCAAAACAAATGCCCCAACCAACAGTCTGGAATTGGGAAGATAAGTGCTTTTCAGGGGGACAGGGCAAAAAATATTTCAAACGCTTCCTCCTCTGCCCCTGCCAATTTTACACCACATACCTCATACCTTCTAGCCTCTCATACATCTGCTTTGGCCAGAGCCGTTTGGCATAGAATGAGGTTGCCTGTAGACACTGATCCAAGGACTCTTTCACCCACTACATCCCCCTCCCCACTCCTCCCCTTAGCCCCCCACAACACTGCACCCCACCTGATGGTTTCCATTTTTATTTGGGGTTGATATACACTTAAATACTGATCTTAGATCTGTGCCTGAGGGCAACTTCAACACAGAAGCAGCTCGGTTCACTGTAGGATACTAAGGATCTCCTTGGCATTCTCTGTGTTCCAGCCCTGGCCCTGCAGAGGACCCTCGCAGGCGAGCACGTATTTGTTGAGAATCTGTGTGCCAATGTCCCGGAACTGGAGGCGATCTTCTTTGCGATCCATAGTGTCAACGCTGCAGTCCTCGTACTTTACTGCCCAGAAGCACATTTCCCCAATGTACATCATCGTCAACAGGTGGGTGTCCGAGAAGATGCCTAGTCGAAAATGTAAGCACATAGTGGGAATAATCAAATTACTGCGTTATGTTTCATTTGTGATTATCACATGGCTCTGCTATATATCATGACACTGAAACAAACCTAATGTCTAGGCCATTATGGCCATGCCTCCAGGGGTTGGCACTTCAAAATGTTAAACTGGCAATATGGTAAACCAGGGTAATGTATGGTGCTGTGCCCACGGCTCAGCCCAAAAAGAAAATTTTTTGTTGTAGTTACATGAGACTTGTCAGATTGAAGCGAAGCAGCACAACAGGTTTGTTATTCACCAGTATAAAGATAACTGATGATATCTTTACCTTCAGATAGGAAGTTGGCTGTAGCAGTGTCATGGAGCACCACCCCATCGTTGAGTTTCACAGAGTTTCTCACCTGCAGCATCCGCATCAGGTAGCGCACACCCTCCTGAATACACTGGGAGAACATATCAAGAGAAGCAAAGAAGCATAAGGCCTGATTACACGCATATGACAACAAGGAATCCATAGACATTAAACAACTATTTTCACCTAAATAAAACTGTATCCAGATAACTGCTAAAGTGTTGTAGGATCAGTCAAGCCCACTCTGTGTTCACCAGTAAGATAAACTGGATCCACAATGATGGAATCACAATGCGCTACCTTAAGGAATGTGTCCTTGTTCTTCTTGATCCACTGTTTACGCTGATGAAGGGTGTGGCAGTACATGTACAGCAGGGCTCCACGTCTCCAATAGAGGCATTCCAACAGCTCCAGGCCCAACACAGACTGCACCTACCACAGACCAAAAGACATGGACGGCATTGTCACACAGAGACATGGAATTAAATGACTGGGACTGCATTATGCGTTACTAAAAACTAAAAGTGCCCTTCTTATCGAGGATACTTAAAAAGATGACTAACCAAAGAAAATGAACAGCTAGGGTCCGATACATTTCTAATGGAACCAGCATAGTGTATTTTTTGTAGTAACCAGCTAGATAAGTCTTTTTTTAGTCTAGTAGATCTCAGTCCCCCAACTAGATCCCCTTATTTCTAAGTAAAAACATTTCCCTCTATTGAAGTTTGACAATGGAGGCTCTGATATAATGGCCCCATAATGAATTGACTTACAGAATATACAAACATAGGCTATGTTTTACATGCATAGCCAACATTAAATTGCATGCAGTACCAACACCTCAATTCACTGTCAAGTTAGCTCACAGATTTTTAGCAATTGAGCTTCAGGCATACTCACCGTCTGTTGCCTGACCTACAGGCCTCTTGTACTAAATCCTATCACCTCACCAAACAACATTCTTATACAAAAATATGAATGAATACATAAAAGATGGGATGATAAGGCTTGGCACACTGTGGCCTGTGTTTCCTTCTAGAAAATGAATTTATTTTTCATCTGGCAAGTGAATGGATGACAAGTTCTCACAAACATTAATAACATGCATGGACAATTAAGTCATCCATTTTCCTATGTGTTAACCTTGGCTAATAGAGGGGCTCGTTACAGTGCCAGTACTTGACTAGAATGACTTTGCAGCTCTGCTGCTCCACACTCAGTGGTGTCCTCTCTCAACTCAATTTCTTGCCAAGCACTTTACTGGCCACACGGGGTGCAAGGAGACAGACACACTGGCACACACAAACACACTGACACACACACCTCTTGCGCCGGTGCCAGTCTCCCTGCCAAGACCTCTGGCTCGGTAAGGTCCTGCAGCAGCTGCTGGATTTTGAATGGTGAACAATCCTCTGGGAACTCCTGGTCCACCAGTTTATTCTCTTCATAAAACGTGATGTCTAGGATCACCTACACAATCAAAGACACGCATACACACACACACGATTGAATGTAATGTACAAGGACACGGAATACATTCTTAAAATGACAAAGGACTCTATGCAAAGCAATCAACATCCCATTTAATGCACATCACCCCCAAATACAGACACAAATACACTCACAAACTTCTTGATGATGATGATGATGATGATGATGGGGGGCTAAACAACTCATTATCCTCCCTCTATCCCCCTTCTTAAAGACTGTCCACTGACACAAAATGATTCCATACTTCTTGAAACTCTGAGCATGTTCCTCAAGTCACTAGTCATCACACACCACAAAAAACATCAGCCATCCTTGCACTCTTAAGTACAACCTTAGGGATTCTTGTCTGCTGTCATGCTTCTGTGTTGCCCATTTCAATGAAATAATCCAAAACAACCCTACTCTCCCTCTACTAAAAGTCAGCATAATATAATGGAAATTAAGCACACTTTGCTGTATAATTTCACATGGAACTTGATGTGTAGAAAGTGATTCCCGCAAAGCAAACATCACAAAATGTATATTGAGCAGTAGCCTAATTAGGAGCTGGAAATTATACAGGACTAACTGGCAGGACCGCAATCATTTTCACTTTGTTTTTTAGATGAAGGCAAGCTGTGTGCTTTCTTCGGGTAACTAAGCAATAACTTGTTTTCACTAACAAGTGAGTATACTCAACTAGATTTTCAGTGGTATGTAGAGGATGTAATGGCGAGTTGATTTGAGATTCAAGACTACAGTGTGCCAATGTGAGGGCTCTTGTTGTTATAGCAGTGAAGCTATGTTATTTTGTATAGCAATTATTTAAAGTTGAAAAATAACTGTGGTGTCTTTAGGAAAATTGGATGCTCTTTTGATCCAATAATCTACTGCACTGAAAATGACAAAAAAATAAAAATTCTGGACAATCAGGACAGCACTCAAAATACACAATCATTGTTTTGCATGTATACTTCCCAATAGGGCCTGTTCACCCCAGACTTTGATATAGTTGGACATGAAGTCACAAAACAATGTTTGTGTTGTGGACTAATCAGAGGCTAAAATGTATATGCACAGCCTTGATGTAGTTTAAGCAGGGAAACTCTGTTCATACTCAATCCTGTAATTTTGGATAACTAAAAATTCATCAAAAAAAGTCAATTAAAACCTCAATGTTGAGATACCTGGTTCCAACTGTAAATATTACACATATTAGTAAATGTACTGGACTTAAGGTTTCACTGGCTAAACTAAGGGGCCTCTACAGGTTCAAAGTTTCATAAAGTTTGATATAATGAAGTACCTGTGTGTAATCCTGAAGCAGCTTGGGAAGACTGCTACTCTCCCCTCCTTGTCTGTAAAAGCTTTTCAACTTGTCTAGTATGGCAGACGCATTCTGTAAATAGTCATCATCTAGGGAAAAACGACATGTTACCAATTACAGATTTAGGCATCAGCAAGAAAATGACTCTACACATTTCAAAGTGTTGCTGATTCACTACATTTGAATGACACTGATGTTTATATGTTTTATGTTTAAACGTGATATTTATACAAAGCAACTAAACTGACGTTAAGGTAGAAACCTGCATCTATTAATCTAAAACGTAGCTACAACGTCGAACACAGAATGACTTGGTAAGTTACACAACAGCTAAACATTATCATGACAATATCTTAACTATTCTTTCTTACATTTTCAAACGTATACGTTTGTTTATATTGAAATGCAACATGCCAAAACTGTACAACTCGACATCAACTGACGGTTCACGAATCTAGCTAACGTGCACTAAATCAAAGAAGATAGTACACTGGTTGACAAGTTGCATATGGAGGAATAGAGTTATTTTCCATTGCCAGGTGGACATTTATCAACTAACGTTAGTTCATGTATTCTTTAGCTAACGTTACGTTAGCAAGCTAACGTTAGCCGTTAACCCGGGCAACCAAACGTTTAAAAACATTCATCAGTATGCAGTATGCTAGCATGCAGCTAGCTAACATTTAAGTAGCTACACATATTTTTACTACATGTTAATATAACACGCCTAAATTATACAGTTTGCTAGCAAAGTTAAGCGTTCCTTGTAAACATGTAACGTTTCATCAGACAGCAGCTGTTGTTATGGTAGCATCAAGCTAAGTTAGATAACGTTAGCTAGCTAGCTAGCTAGCTAGCAAGCTAGCTAGTAAATTTAACAGGTCTGTCAACCACACACTGTGCGGCGACCGATCACTTTGCTTGATAAATAATTTCAATAACGTTAGCTTTCTTGATACCTTGTTTTTCAGTTCGGAGACTAGAGCACTTAATATCCAACTCAAATATCCGTCTCTCCAGCTCGAAACCTTGTCGTCTGTAATCGTCGGCCATGACTGAAAGTCTTTGTCACGTGAGCCAAGGATTATTCACGTGCTCAAAGTGTGTTTATTTTTTGTTGTTTTTTGTGTTGCTAAGTGTGTACGTTTGTGTGTGCGTGTGTGAGTGCGCGCGCGCGCGCGCGAATGAGGAAGTGGTTGTGGTGTGTGTATGTATGTTGCGGGTCAGGCAACATCACAAATTGCCAGAGATTATTCTGGACAACAGATGGTTATGATATCGACAACTATCGATTGATCATACCACGACAGCATCTATTACTGCCTGCACTTGCTGCCCAACCCCCCCCCAAAAAACTTCCACGCACTTCATCTGACACTCCAGTTGCTGAGATGTGAAATTTGGATAAAGGAAAGCATGTGTCAACAACTGATGGTAAAAGTGGTGTACGTTATTATTATGTTAATCTTTGGCAGAGTTTTGACAATGCTATTATTGTTATTATATCAATATTCAGTATTATTATACGCCTTTTCACTCTTTGTTTAACTTCTAGTTGTCGCACATTTTTGTGCATACATGACAACTTATACAACAATTTTTGACTAATAAATAAATGAAAACATGAGCACATGAGAACATGAGCACTTAAGCACAAATTCTCCAAAAGGGTCTGGCTGCAGAACTCCACTGTCAGGCTAACCTCCGCTGTCAGGCCAAGGAGTCAGGCCAGCTCAAGGAGGGCCAGCTCCACGCTCAAGTCTCTTCTTCTCTCATTCTAATGACGCAGCCCAACGTTCTTCTTCATCGTCGATTTTTTTAATTGCTCTTTACCTCCGCCAAACCCCCTTCCAATTTCTCCTCTTCATTCTGCTGCCATAATTTCTAAAATAAAACATCAGCCACCCTGTTGTTACCTCTGAAGTACGAGTTTACGATGAGTACTTGAAGGCAGCGGTGAGATGCAATGGTTAAAATTCAAATGAGCCTGCCGAGCCTCTGGTACTCCCTCGCTAGTCCAGCCCACTTCAGACCCCAGCCAATGCCATTTTATTACAGGCATTCAGTGTGTGTGAGCTAACGCTAGCAACACTTGCAACCGTTCAGCCTACATCATCACTATCCATAACCGGCTGGAGGTTTCACTCGGCTCATCCCCGGCGTAGCTAACAGTTTAGCTCAAAAAACATGGCGGCCCTCAAAGTGTTGTACAGAGCGGAGAATTTACTCTTCAAAAATCTGTCTGGCCCATGCAGAACCAAATTAAACGTCGCGACCCACTCCTTGAGCAAGGTCAGTATCGAAACGCGATTAGGCTGAATTTAATTGGTTGCAGGCATGCTGTGCCCAAGAACTTCTTAGGTTAAAAAGGTTATAATGTAATGGAAATGGCTGCAAATTGCTGTTTTATTTGTTGCAGAACCCTTTGGAGTCTAGTTATTTAGTTAATTTATCTTCACCACCTTTCCCTGTCTTTTTATTTTATGTTATTTCTATATACGGTAACTGACCCCAAGCTACCTAAAGCAACTTCGCGGTGGTCCTCGGGACATAACGTTAAACGTTACCTCATTTGCAGCCATATTTTGAACAAGCTGATTATGCATTATGTACATTTTGAACTTATATCTCACTGCTTGGATCAGTGACTTAAAATATTTGAAGTGCATTAGTCAAACATGCTGATTGATATGTAGCACACAGTAGTTCAGGTATCAAGGTGTGTGTGCGTGTGTGTGTTGTAGGTGAAATGGTCACAAGCTCTTGCATAAGTGACCCCTACCAACATAGCTTCACAAACTCAAGAGAATGTTTCCACTGCGTTTATTTTACCCAGTGACTGACCAGCACCAGGACCATGTACAAGATAGCCATGTCCACAGAGAGCAGCCAGGGGAGCGTTATCATTAAAGTCAGGTGTAGGTGTTTGAAAAAGCTGAAGAGAACATATCACAGCCTACAATGTTAGGCTAAAGCAACAGTAAACATGTAGGCTAACCCCACTCTGGGTAATCAGTAACACATATGTGGCCTCTTTTTGACATGTAATTGTAGCTAGCCAATCAGTGTAATTTTGTCAGAAGAGAGTGGGGAGATGCATCATTTCCCCAAATTTTGTTAAAATCCAATCAGTGGTGTCTGAAATATTGTGTGTGACTGTAAGACGAACATATGTATTGACCGATAGTCTCCTCCCCAATATGATGTGTCTACATCCTGAAAGCTAGCCCAAATGGCATCAAGATGTTACTGCAATTCATTTGCATTTACTTCCATCCTTAGTCCAGTTGTGACCACTTATTGTGCGGCAAAAAGTGGCTGGTTTGTTAGGTTCTGATGCGAAGCCTTCCTCATTGAATAGATACACAACAAATGTGTGAAATGAGACACCCAAATGTTCAGTTTTGTTTTTAAGTCAATTTGGAACAGAGCATTCCATGTACAAGTTCACCATAGCTGTTCTGAGCGACCCTTGGGTGTGTGCCAGTGCTGCTACCATGCTCAGACTGAATTTCAACAGAAGTGTGTTATGCGGATCAAACATGCAAATCCTAACATTCAAGTCTATAATGGTTGTACCATACGAGGCTATATACACACACATATCTATTGTGTGTGTGTATATAGTCAAGGGGGAAGGCATCACATCAGAACACGTTTTTGACCAGCAATTTGGTGTGTAGCTGAAGTATATGGTCAGAATTTACTCCAGGTTTTGCATGGATCGTGTTCGGACTCGAGATGCAAGTGAATTGCAGTGATATTTTGAGGGTGTTTGGGCTATATTAAAGCCTAACTGTAAACCAACTTTACTTGTCTTTACAAGTGGGGGAAAAACATAGTTGAGTTGTTAATTTCACTCCAAATTGAAATTTGTTACTCCAGTTACTGAGTATAGATTAGTGTTTTATGACTCACTTGGGAGAAGTTTTAGATTTTTTTTGTTGTCTCTGAATAGACTAGCACTGATTCTTATGCGACATGAAGGCCAGCAGTGAAAGATCACCTGTGTGTAGGCTACTTTGTCTGGGAAAGTCTCAAATCCACCAGACTTCAAAATCTCCTGCAGCCTTGTCCAGTAGATATAATTAGTTACCACGGAGGAGTTAAAGGATAAGCGAGACGTCGGATAATGTCTAGAAAATGAAAGCCTTGATGAGGTTGACCTGTTGCCTCCTGCTCCAGTGTTTACTTTAGAGAATCTGCTCCCTGTTGGCAGGCAGCCAATGGTCACACTGACTGTCCACTTGTTTATTTCGCCTGGTAGACTGTCAGGGAAGCTTATGGTGGTAAAACAATACAAGATTTCTTATACAAGAGTATTCAAAAACTGGCTGAGCACTGGAGTTGCAATCTTAGTCCACCTTTTAGTGTGCTGGGATAACGATATGAGAACAACTGTGACAAGAAATTACATACTTTTTTCACCTAGATCTTCATAGTTTCAGCGCCAGTCTTGATAAAAGCCATTAAAGGATTTTAGAGTAGTGTGAAAATGTGCCCTTTTTCAGCAACTTTCTATCCTAATCTTGAAAGTTTTAAGGACAGTAAAAGGACAGTAACCTCTAGGGTAAAGCAGTAGCTAGCATACAGGGACACTGCACTATGGACAGGTTTCGTTAGCCTATTAGTCTGCACAGACCTGATACATGATAATCTCTAGCTATGCTTTTGAAAGACCCATTATTCTTAATCATACAAGATGGATAAGATAAGGAGGACACTAGTGGAAAGTGTCATAGTTCTAAGAATATGTTGCAGTCTAGATTAGTATGCCTTGCATCTTGCATATAAATTAGCTGAAAAATCTTTATTTATTGCTTAATAGTGTAGTGTCTGGTCTTGCTGAGTCTTCCAGCTAACTCTGTTGGGTTGGGACACTGTTCTCTGTGGACTGCCCTAAATCTCCACTCCCTTTGTTGTGGGATTTGTTCAGCAGTTTTTGCTTATCTTTCCCTTCCTCAACTGTACAAACTGGATCAGCTCTGTAAGTTGTACAAACATATTGGTTCCCCTCAGGCATCTGGTCTTTTTTACCACCAACATTTAATATTTTAAGCATTTAGCTGACACTTTTATCCGGAGTGACTTACAGAGAGTCGCTATTCCTGATGGAGCTTTATGTGAAAAGTACCACATTTTGTAATGATTTATGCACCTGTTGGTCTGCTCTCCACAGACCTGTGGCTGTTACTTTTCCACCTCCAGCCAGAGAGATTCAAAGTTCTACTCAGACCCTACAGAAGCGGTGAAAGACATCCCCAGTGGATCCACTATTCTGGTGGGAGGTAAGATATACTATACTAAGACCACACTCCAAGAGCTGCAGAAGGATTACGTGTAGCTCGGTGACAAAAAGTCTTCAAAAGCTAGTAGTGCCTAAGGCCCCGGTCACACTACAGGATTATCGGGCCGATTAACATCATCATTTTACATCTCGACAATCTGGAGGGCTATCCCCAATCTGAGGCTTGGCCAGAAGCGATGGTCCGCCCAGATTATCTTGTAGTGTGAGTTCTTTATAGATTCAGTCTTAATCACACTGATCGACTCACAGATTGATCTGAGCCACCCAGATCATATCAATGATGTCAGTGACATTTCAGGAATCAGCAGGATAATCTCACTTATATATTAAGTGTGTGATCCCTAACCCTTGCCTAATCATCTAGTGTGAGCATATTTAAGACTGAGAGAGCACAGCAATCTTTGAAATCCGTCACTATATGTGTGATGCAGTGTATTTTCTGAATCTGTTTTAAGTCTTCTAGTGTGATAGGGAAGGACCAGAGATTGATTTAAAATTGGGCATATAGGCCTATTAATTAAATAACATACCACGTCACCACTGTTTTGGACCCTGCCTCTGGATGTCAGCAAGGCGTATGTGCTCTGACTTTGCAGAGCATGCACTCTGTGTCTGCCATGCTGGTGGATACACACACACACACACACACACACACACACACACACAAATTCCACAGCTCATATTTATAGTCTGGGCTGGTATGACATTGTTTAACATTTTCCACAGTGTCACACTTCTATCCAGGGGTGGAAAAAAGCCCAGATCAGCATCTGACAGAGTGTAATATTGGACGTTTGAAGAGGACAATTGATTATGGTTAAATCTAGGTGATCTACATAAGACTGGATATAACCATGCAAAGTACTCTGAACAAGTTCTTGATCTGTTGTCATAGGATGGTGTTACATTTCACTTCATGATCAGTATCTGAATATTGGAGATAAACCATTGAGCAAACCTGTACAACCTAATTCATTACTAAAGTAGTGTGTATGCACATCTATAAAAAATATGATCTTAGGTGTAGGGTAAAAAAAACTGAAGATAATACTGAAGTAGGAAATACCTGCACACTAAATCTTTAATCCCATTGATTTTACTGAGATCGAAAGGCGCTGTCCAAGTATTGTATTTCTTACTATTTTTTCTGTTCTAATACAGGCTTTGGGTTGTGTGGTATCCCAGAGAATCTTATCAACAGTTTACTGAAGACTGGTGTCAAGGGTCTCACAGCAGTCAGCAACAATGCTGGGTAAGTGTGTGTGGGTTGGTGGATGGGCGGGTGTGTGTGTGTGTGTACGTACATGTACATGCTTGTGTGCAGGTGGTCTAAGTGACGTGGGTCTACGCTGTCTTTATATGAGCTAGCACACTATGCAGGTGCCTGCATGTAACCCTACACCTGAACCATGTGGTGCATTCCATGGTGGTACAGGATTTTGACAGCCATGTTGTCAAGCCGTCACCACCACTCCAAAAACCTGACTTGTGTTTCTACAGTAAATGTTGTTGATAGAGAAAACTTTTGTTTGAGTCCTGCCATGCCTGATTTCATATCTGAATCTGGCAGCACTTGCAGTAATGTGTAATTTGAGAGTATTGTTATGTAAGAAATTTGATGTAGTATAATTCAAGAGATCAGCTTTTTTTTTGTTTTACTTTCACCAGTTTTGGAGTCAAATTATAGTTGCCACCTGTATGGTGTGTCTTTACCCCACAAAAAATTGACCTAAATATTATTTTGTCTCTGGAGTTAAAGTTTTGGGTGAGATTTATTGTTGCAGTCATGGGTAAGTCTAATGACTTAGTGTAATTTCCAGTTGTACATACAATTTCATCTAACATTGGGTCAGCTATATTGTATAATAAATCATTGTGTTGCACAGATTGGTACGTTCCTCTCCCATCTGTAGACATCAAAGTCCTGCTTATTGCCTCTGACAAATTATAGCAGGGGTTATCGTAAAGAGGAGCGGTGCCTCTCCCCTGCCGCACCCTCTGGCGGAGCTCTTCAGTTGTTCTTTCTCAATCTTGATCTTTCTTGTGCTCTGTCACTCCATCTACCTACTGAGGAGGTACAAGCTTGTTTTAGACTCAAGTTGGAGAGGTATTTGTGACCTTGCCTCTGTATCTTCCAAATAGCCAATGTTGACATGGCAAGATGCCCAGAAGTTAGTTTCTGATAAGTTATCGGTGGTGGAATCAGAAGGAAAAGGAGGGCCTTTATTTCCATGGCCAGACGATGTAGGCCATGATGTGTGTTTTTGCTCGCAGACAGTAGGATGGAGTCTCTGGAAATTGTGTCTCCTTCCCTTTATGGCATAGCTTGGTCTGCAGTATCTCTCAAAACATGAATTAATAGGAATGTAACGATTCATTCAGCTAACATTTCTGTTCCGTACACAATACTGGGTTCACGGCTCAATATTATCACAAAATTTAAGCAAAATCTGAATGAAGACAATAATTCTGTTTTATTTCTGAGGGAAAACAAAGGTGCACACTATAAAGAGGGTAACTACATGTTTGGCTCCAATTTTAAAGCTTTTAAGACCTAATGCAACTGAAACTAAAATTTAAGACCAATTTCATCTCCAGATAAGCATGGAAAAAAAACAGTATGCATAAGTATGCATCTGTGCAACAAGGGAGATATCTCACTAAGAACTAATGCTAAGAGAAACGGCTATGTTGTGATGTCCTTGTACATGGTTCAGCATGTTGCTAGTGCTGCCTGTAAGGCAAGGCTCTCTTACAATACTTGCAAACAGTCTTTGTCTTGTCAGTTGTCTTGTTGCCGTTTTCTTCCGTAATTAGAAACCCAAAATTCTGCCATGCAGCAGACTGTGTGTGTTTTTCTGAATTGTTTACAAAGCAACATTGGAATTTGAGACAGTGACCAAAACCTCACACTCATCTAACCTCATGACACTATAAACCCTTAAACAAATTCTGCAAAAATACAAGAACATTTTCTGCTTTTCACTCAGACTGCAATTCTAAATCACACTTTTTTTTTCAAAACACTACACACAATTTTGTGTATTTGACACAATCTCAATAACTAAAATCTCTTGTGTTCACATGTAAAGCACTGCCATTCATATTGCTAAACTGAAATTCTAGTGAACTACAGGTTCAACTTTCTGGTAGAAGAAGACCAGAGTGTTTAAAACCAGTGCATAAGTGGTAGCACAGTGTCTTCCATTTGTGGGTCAGGTGCCAGGGTTAAAATGAGGTAAATTGTGGGAAGATTAAATTGGCTCCAAAGAATGTGGTTAAGCATCATGAGGATATGGATATGGTTGCATCAATAGATGTAATATTTTGACTGAACAATTCAAATTTTGTATAAAATTGGTTGATGGAATAGCTTTTCAGAGTTCCTACGACATTGGGCTGAATAATCGCTCTGGGTCATTAACTTTTGTAGCCTGAAAAAACACTGGCCTAGGAAGTGTCGACAGTTTTTACAGACGTTACTCACCACTAGACTTTTCTCTTGGACTTTATCATATTGATTCTGGGAACAGATGAACAAATTTCCTGTTAAGCAAACATTTTGAGCAAGACCTTAACGTGGAACATCCATTGCTCCCCTAAACCTTTTCCAAGCGCAGACAATAGTTCATGTTAAAGGGTAACTTCGGTATTTTTCAACCTGGACCCTATTTTCCCAACTTTTTGTAACTACAACTAATGGGGACAACAATTTTTGAAATTGGTCCAGTATTGAGCGAGATCGTGTCAGCCGGCAGCCGCGAAACGAGCTGCAATGTAATCCGACGGGGCAATTGTGAACCGTCAATGTACGTCCACTAAAAGTGCTTGTTTTTGCCACTGACGGCTCAGATTGTTATTATAAGTGTCTGACAACATTATGGAAAGGACCCTACAGAGAAATGAAACGTTTTTCTTTACCTTTCGCTTGATCCGGTCTGTTTGTTATTGTGTGTAACCGAGTCAATCTCCTATTATAATCTATATATAATGATATATTTATTTAGCCTATTATACTTATTTATTTAGACAATCTGTATGACTTCCACCTACTCGGCCCATTACTGTCCTCTCCGGTGCTGCTGGATAAAGCCGCGTCCTCCTCATCCTCCTTCCCCGCCTTGAGAGGCTCTGACCCCGGCCTCTGTTCGCTCCTCTCCCCGCTGTGACAGTCTCTCCACCGGGACCGGTTCGCCTCGTGTGCCCGGCGGCTCCCCGGTGTGCTCTCCGTTTCGGGACCCCCTCCCTCAGTCGGCCTCGAAGAACGGGTCGAAACCCGGCGGTAAGATCCCGTTCTGCCCCACAGGGGAGAGGAGTGGGGAGGGCGGCTTGGGCGCGGAGGGGCTGCCGTGGAAAGTCCGAAGGGCTCCAGCAAATGCTTGGGCGTGATAAGAGCGGACGGTAGCGCCATAAACCGCACCGCCGTACAGAAAACAATCGTTATTGGGGTTGAAGATCCGCTCCGATGAGGGTGGGAGAGTCGGGTCCCCGTGGAAAAACAACTTCCTCCGGGGTGTAGAAGCAGGACGGCGGCGGGGAGGCGACGGGACGGCTCGCCTGGTAAAGGGACCATTTCCCCGGTGGAGGACACTGCTGCCGGGGCTTGGGGTAAGTAACAGTAGCCTCGGCCTCCGGTAATCTCCCCGCTGGATGGCCGTTATGGTCCCTGAAAGTTGTGTCGTGGTTTTGTCTAGAGAGTTGGACCGACTTGTTGGCCCCGGTCTCGGTTAAAAACGGTGAATTAACGGAGCCAAATTAACGGAGCCAAAAGCTTGGTAAATACATGGTGCATTGTAGTTTACTCTTTCTATAGGCTGGTGGTGTGTTTTTTAAGCGTAGGCTTTATTGTGAAATAGGCTATAAGCCTATAAGACTTGGTTACACACAATAACAAACAGACCGGATCAAGCGAAAGGTAAAGAAAAACGTTTCATTTCTCTGTAGGGTCCTTTCCATAATGTTGTCAGACACTTATAATAACAATCTGAGCCTGTCAGTGGCAAAAACAAGCACTTTTAGTGGACGTACATCGACGGTTCACATTTGCCCCGTCGGATTACATTGCAGCCTGTTTCGCAGCTGCCGGCTGACGCGATCTCGCTCAATACTGGACCAATTTCAAAAATTGTTGTCCCCATTAGTTACTTAGACACAAAAAGTTGGGAAAAATAGGGTCCAGGTTGAACAATACCAAAGTTACCCTTTAAGGAAGTTTAACCATGGTATGGAGACAGATGGTAATCTCTCTGGAAAAACCGCCACATTTTCTAAGAAATTATTTTATTTAGTTTCTGAATGTTATATAAAGTGTGAAACCTCTTACACATTGTACAGTGTGTCTGTAGTTTGAAACTATGAGGATATTAATAGTGGTTAGTTAGTGGGAACTACCTAGTTTAAGCCTGGTCCTCAGATACATTTCTGTATCTGAGGATATGAGCATACTGGTTTGACTAGGGCTGATAGTAGAAGAGAGACATGTATGTATAGGCACATATTTCAACATGGGGAGGTGAGTGGAAAATTGAGTGTTATGTTTATGCTATCTTAGCAGTAATAACTTGGACATGACAGCCAATAGAGATCGATCTTGCTCATGCTGATCACTTGTTTCATAGAACCTGCTTTATGTCCACTGCTGAATCTTGTTAACTTTCCTGGATCTGTAGACCTATGAGGGGAAGGAGGTGGTTATGTAATATTTAATTTTAGATGACTCCTGACGCTGAAAACTCCCTCAGCTTGCTCCGTGTTGAATGTCTCCATGGTTTGTAAATCCCCTTCACTGAAACTGGACAAACAAGTCAATTAACTCACTCACTGCTCTCCGGTTTCAGGGCTTTGATCTTACACTTGTTATTAGTGAGGAAAAATCTAGAAATGATATTTGAGAGGGCATTCTTGACTGTGGTTATGGGCACGTCACAATACACACTAATGACCGCTGTCGTGGAAATCCTGGCGCAGGGAGGTAATAAAGGAAATGCTGATTCTTGAATAAAACAAAATATGCAGATGTAATTTTTGTGAATGTAGAAGTTTTAAATTTGTTCGAATGAACCTGTAAGAATGTGAGGAGAATGGCGTTACATATTCTGGTATACAGAAAAGATTGAACTTTGTGTTATGAAAAAAAGAACAGTGATTTCAGTCATCAATAAAGGTCTTAGATGCTGTTTTTACAACCTACATTGCTGTAGAATTTTTAGTAGCAGTAACAGTGAGGGGCAAGGGTGATTTTGTTCCTGGAACCAGTACCTAGTTGCAGTATCCGTTACACAAGCCTACGTCATGTGGTTTAAAAAGTGCTCTTATTTGGACGCTCAAGTCATGATACATGGATTAATTGTACCAAAATGTCCCTATATTTACCAGTCAACAATAACCCCATGTGATGAGTCTTCATTGCCTTGTAAATTTTGTAGCAGTCAGGGCAGTTTTCAAGCTGTGGTGGGCTACTGCTGTTGAATAAGAGTAGGGGAACCGCTGCTATTTTTCTTCATAGAGCACTCTGGCACAGTGGGCTCTTTATGTAGTGTAATATGAGATGAGTGCAGTGCACAAGGGCAAAGCTGCGCACTCTCAGAACAGTTACCCCCTGGAGCTTTATATTTCTTTTATAACCAGCTGCTTGAGGAACTTTACAGAGAAGGCGCAGACTTTATGGGCTGTGACTTTTGTGTTTGAGATTACAGCTGCAACTTGCTCTGATCAGCTTGCAGATGGTATTTAGCTTGGGACATTTGTGTATTCGTTCTACACTGAAATGCCCCTGACACGAGAGTCCAGCGAGACATGGTGATGTGGCATTTTGAAGTTGATAAGATTTTCGTCCGCTAAGGCACATACATACACAACAGTTTCACAAGTACACAAGCACAAGCACACAAATGCAAACACTGGTTGAACTTGACACACTCTCCCCATAGGCTACCTGTGTTGTGTGTGTGTGTGTGTGTGTGTGTGTGTGTGTGTGTGTCAGGGTACTTATCACAGTCATCTGTTTTTAGTATTCAGAGCACACATGACCTAGATATCTTGTCAGCTGACCTGGGAGTAGAGTGAAGGACAAAGCAGTTGTGCCCACTTCCCAGCTTCTTTGGAACACAACTGTAGGATACTTGGAAAACCCATTCTCCTCACTAATAAGCACAGCTTTCCTCTTTTATTGTCTCTGATTAGCGGGAACAAAGACAAGGAAGTAGACCAAGGCAAGCATGTATGAATAAATGGCTAATATTCAGACAAAAGTTTTTACATTTCATTTTTTGCAAATTAGTTTATACCAAGAAGTAGGTTGGTTATAGAAACAAACTTTCAATATGATTTGATTAGCCTGCATCCTCAGATGAATATTGCCTGTACCAAGGCAGTGTGGGAAATACTTGATAAGATGTTTGATAAGACAAGGATTTTACTCTTATCTTGCATCACAAGACATTACTCTGATTAAAACAGTTTTATATGTTTTATTCTGTCACGTCTTGTCTTCATAGGTTAATGACTGACTGATTTCACACAGTCAGTCCTTTCACTGCGGCAGTAACACTTAAATTGACATGGAGAGTTGGCCCTTTCCGTGGGCATTTCAACAACTCTAGTGACACAATAACTTTCATTGGTCACACAAAGCTGGAAAAAAAATGTCACAGGTCTACGTTTAGGAATAAGGATTTAGAATTTGTCTTTCTGTGTCTTCAAATCATCATAGTTTGTCCAAGTCTGATGATCTGTAACTGTGACACATCCTACATTATCACTTGAACCAGGCTTGACCTAAACTTGACACCAAGATGGCCATTACAGCTTTGTTAAGATGCAGTTTGTCACCAGCCCTGGTCATGGCCCCAATGATACAATGAATCTTTATAGGTCTGCAGTAGACATCTTTTGTGTCTAGCTCGGTGCTATGTTTTGTATGTGTGTAGTAACAACTGTGCATTCTGTGCAGTTTCCCAACTTGAGGTAAGCAAAGAGTTGCACACAATGATTATCACAGTCTTGGCTTGTGACCACTCCTGGCCCTGCAGCTGTATTTGGTTTCATGAGCTTTCATTATGACTGTGGATAGGCTGCAGTTGGACTGTGCTTTGTCTGTAAGATGAACTGATGGAGTTTTACAGATCAGTCGGCCTGGCCCAGATTTGACCTTGAATAATGTCTTTGAGCTGCGTAACAGTTTCTGGGAAGAAAAAATGGAAACTTGTAGGCAAAGAATTGGAATGAATGAGAGTCTTACGTAAGCAGTTGGGGGAATATAAGAAGTTGGTGTACAGTCGTATGTTTGGGTTTGCACTGTGAAACTTCCATCTAGGTCAGAGGCTTTTAAACTCTCTGTGGACCCAGTTTTGTCAAATCCCGTGGGCTACTGTATAGGCTAGCCTAATAAAATTTGCGCTGTCTTTAGACTAACAACCCTCTAGCCTACAGTCCATTACAATTTGCTCAGTTTATTTGACATTGTATCAACAAGGGAAGTGTTTTTTTCCTCCCAAAAATGAGAGTGGGCAGTCTACTCACCTTTTTAAGATTGGTGTTATTTATTTAGACAGTGGGCAAGTAGAGAGGGAAATGGTAGGTGAGATGCAGGAGAGAAAGCTCTGGAGGGATTTGGTCCAAGACCAGTGGTGGCACACCTGTGGTTGCCCAGGTGGGGAACTTCACCACTCTACCTGTGGGTACTGGCAGTCTGACATTTCCACAGTTCAGCACCCTGTGCGTGTTTGTGTGCTTCTTTAGAGTGGATAACTTTGGCCTGGGCCTGCTCCTCCAGACCAAGCAGATCAAGAGGATGATCTCGTCGTACGTCGGGGAGAATGCAGAGTTTGAGAGACAATATCTGGCTGGGGAGCTGGAAGTGGAACTGACGCCACAGGTTGGTCAGAAAACACATGGACGCGCACACACATGAATGCACACAAAAATAAAATAAACCCTAACCCACGCAAACCAAATTTGCTCAAGAAAACCCAAGATTAAAGTTGCTTGTAAAGTGCAGTCTTGACATGCTAAACTCCAACATCCAGATGATGCGATTTCATGCTCCAGAGTAACAAAGGCATGCAGTGGACTTTTTTTGTGTCTGTTAGACTCATTCCATCGTGTGAACTCTTCCTCTACCTCAGGGCACCCTGGCAGAGAGGATCAGGGCAGGGGGTGCTGGGGTTCCTGCCTTCTTCACAGCCACTGGCTATGGTACACTGATCCAAGAGGGAGGCTCTCCCATCAAATACAACAAAGATGGCACCATTGCCATCGCCAGTGAAAAGAGAGAGGTGAGGACGCTGCCTTAATTCACCATGTTGGTTGTGCCAACATGGCACAACCAACATGTTATCAAACCAAACTTGTTTTTCCTCACCATGTCTTCCACTGGAATAGGCATTGGCTTGGCATTTATCACACTTTCAATAGCTGTTCAATCCTGAGGCCAATGTTATCACTCATTGCTTGAATTGTGATGTCATCATTGTGCGCAGGTGCGGGAGTTCAACGGCAGGAACTACATCATGGAAAAGGCCATCACCGGAGACTTTGCTCTGGTCAAGGCCTGGAAGGCCGACAAGGCCGGAAACGTTGTTTTCAGGTAGCTCTCGAAACACAACCCCATCAATGTAATGCAAATAGAAGAGTTTTCAATTACACTGAACTCAACATAAATATCTCCTAATCACACACATTAACATTAACATTAGCACAAGCATATTCCATCACAGCAATGCCAGCATTTACCATTTTAAATGGTTTAAGCCTCTTCTCGCCTCAGAGCACATTTGACTAGTCTTAATCACCATGTCATGTTTGCACAACAAGCAGCACATGCTGCTGGAGTCATGTGATCAGGGTGGAACAATAGTTTAAGAGGAAGTGGGCAGGTATTTTTTTTCCTATTTGAGATGTATAGTCAGCAAAGGGGATTAGTTGGACCTTGACCTTACCATGAGTCATTCAAAGTCAAAGTTAGAAATATGGTGGTATGGACTGATACTAATCAGTAGATGTAGAACCTTTCATGTTTTTCTTATTGGTTTGTGGACTAGCTATAAGAGATTTAAGATATGAGACAGTTTAATAGATCTTGCACACAGTCAAAAGTAGGCCAAAATAACAGATCATTGATTAGGCTTATTCATACACATCCTTATTAGTTACAGTGTAATCAAGTATAGGCCTACCTGGCTACCACTAGTCACAAGGCCCCAATAAGGTAACCTGCACCAATCTGGTCACAGTTAATCACAAGTTACATGCCTGTTCTCATCAAAATGAGAATTATTGAAATTAGTAGATGCAGTTCAGTCTTTCTCCACAAGATAGCAGTGTCCTCTAGTAAACTACCAGCTTATACAACTGGTGAGCCCTCAGTCGCCTTCAAACCACATTTTGAGTATGTTTTCAGTCTGAATTGCAGGCATGGTTACTCCCTATTGATTTTCAGGTTCAGTGTTGCCAAAATGTTATTTTACTGTAATTTTATTAAGAACCTAATTTACTACTTGGTTTAATATCGCCCCTTTCTTGCTCTTCTCTGTTAGGAAAACAGCCAGGAACTTCAACCAGCCCATGTGCAAGGCAGCCAAAACCACCATAGTAGAGGTATACACGTCCAACTCCACAATCACCAGCTTGTAGCCCTCTGTCTGTCTGTTTGCCTCCACGGCGTGAGACACAAAAATTCTGAACACATGTATATAGGACAGTGCAGTTAAATAGGCTATAACCCACATTGTTGTTAATATTACTATTAGTAGTCAAATAGCAGTGTTTCTTTTATACTGATTTAGCTGTCGTAGCCTCCACAGCTGGACAATTGCCCCAACAGAAAAATGTATTTACAATTTAAAATGCACGATTTGGCCTTATTGCTCAGCACAACTTTGCAATTGCAATTTCAGCACAACTGTCTATATATCATGGTATAAATATCCAAATTGAGCCATTCTTAAACTGCAGCACCTACTGGGACTGATCCTGGAATGGGCCCAAGAGCAAACCTGGGTGTCAACCAGAACCAAAATTTCCCCCATCACCCACATCTACAAAAAAAATCTGCAGAGAAAAAAATGATAATTTTAATGCTAGTTTTGACTGTAGACAGTGAAGGGAACAAGGTAGTGAAAACTGCCACAGCATAGCATTACTTGAAATATGCAAACTCAAGCAGTATTCCCAGCACAGCACCCTATAGATCTTGTAGCCACCAGGGAAAAGCAACGTGTTCATCATTTCAAATAGACACTCCATCTACCTGCAAAGGACAAGCTACAAAACAAGGGGTTTTTCCCTTGTTTGTTAAACTATAGGTTTGGCCTCTTGTAAGGGTGTCTGGGCTGAAAATATCCCCTTGAATAGGCTATAGTCCATATTATTATGAATATTACTATTCATAGATGAGACTGTTTAAGCTCTAACCACAGAACTTGAATGGAATAGGGATAGAACAGTCCTTCCACCGTTTGCTATGGTAATTTGGCTGGTACACCATAAAATGGGAACTATGGCATTTTAAGGGTTAGTTGCTATGGTGACAACGCAAATCCAGGCATTCAGGCCGTAAAGTGTGTCACACTTTAACCCCTTAAATGATATAAACTAACATAGCTTAGCCTACCTTTAGTGGAGAAGAAAAGTTAGCATTTGCTAACTAACAAACAGCTAACTGACATCGGCTGAAACGGATCAACTCAACTATAACCACTTCTACTAATTGCACAGATGTCAACTTTTGACCTACTTAAAAAGACAGCAGCAACTTGTAAAAGACCACCACCTAGTGGTGGCGTGAGTGACAACTCAATTCAGCTGCAAAACCAGTTTTCCACTGCTTTAGTTCTTGCTGCAAAACCTCTCGCCTCAGTGACTTGCCGTAAGTCGGTTTGGCAACGGTACACATAAAAATGGCTGCTGCTCCGACCATCCAGGAACGTTGATTTGAATGGGAAAGACCGTTATATCCATTCAAGTTCTGTGGCTGTAACCCAAATTCTTACCACTTATTTGCATAGCCAAAACGCATGTGAGGATGTCACGCCATATCAGGGCTATGTACGTCTACCTAGTTTCATTCCATCTCTCTGCCTCTCTCTGACAGAGACAGACAGACACATGCAGCCTCTCAGAATGGCCACTAGTTTCACAGTTTCACTAGTAAACACAAGCTTCACACCTCCCATATAGAAACTGCTTGATTCAGAGAGCAGCAGGGGGAAAAACTGTGCGAAAACCATAAAGTTTAGTTGTGAAAATATCTATGTGGATAAGGGTCGCTCACCAAGCACCTCTCATTTTCAATTAATTCAAGGCTGTTTGTTATTAAATTTATACTGCTGATTAAAAAGGTGAAGCTAGCAGGATTTGAAGTATCTGTAATTAGAGACCATATTTTTTTTATCACTGTAGAGCTGTTGTGGGGGCTTTTTGGTGGACTACTGAATGGATTACTGAAACGTTACCACTCATTTTGTCTTGCATCGTCACTAGTCCAGTGCAGTAGTGATGATGATGACCATAATGGTGACAGACATGCTGATTGAGAATGATGGAGAATCGGTGTTATGCTATGATAGAAAGTGCCCAATTTTCTTTTACAGGGATAATGAGACTAGTCCCTCTGATGGCAGTGATGCCACCAAGTAATGTCTGTGTGTGACGTCAGCTGGAGTTGTGATGTAGTGGGGAGTGACATGAATGATAAAGCAGCTCCGCGCTGAGAGAGAGAAGATGAGATGTAAGCATAATTGCTTGGGTTTAATATTGAACTGTCTGCTTCAACCTTTGCGTGTCAGAATCATTTTCTGAGGGGATGGAGCGGTTATTTAACACTGCTAGAGACCCAGACTGCACTGACCAATTGCATTCAAGTTTGTTGATCACATGCATGTCTCAAAGGACTTTACAGAGAATGAGCCTAACTAGATCTAACTGATCAACAATCAGCCATAGAACAGAATGATACAGGTCAAGCATCTGGAAAAAGCACAAGACACACAAAGCAGATTTTAGCAAAACATAACAGCCTACCTATATTTTTTCCTCATTCCTAAGTAACTGTCCAAGATTGTTTTTGAGGCATTTCTGCTTTATTAGATGCCATACCATGGAGAGTGGCAGGAATGATAGGAGAGAGAGAGAGGGAATGGCATGATAAAAGTTGTGAGCCAGATTCAAACCCACAATATCACAGATACATGGTATACAACCGAGCCCACTGAGCTAACAGGATGCCCCTGAGATACTTCAGTTAACAAGGTCTGAGAAAAGTTGACAGCCCCAGAAAACTCATATAAAGACAGAAATAATTGCATGACTTAATTTTTTAAACAGGGACAAGAGTATAGAATAACACAGCTTTTTAATGGAGCACTAGACGTAGGTGTATAGCCTTAAGAGATGTTATTATAAATGGCCTATTTACAAAAACGAATTGATGCCGCGTCTCAATTAATTAACCACACCCAAAACACTTTTCCCAACCTTGTGTGAGATCATAAAGTATCATCCTGTCTTAGAAATGAAAGCTCTGCATTTGCATCCAAACTTAAATCCTTTGAAAATTTGATTTGGTATTCCCTGCCTGCTCCAAAACCAGACTGTACCAAACAACTGTGTCAATTTCAGCCGTAGTCTTTGAAGATCTGTGCATTTCTCTCAGTTTTCATTTCCCGGCTAACAAATAGTCGGCTCAGACACTTGTCGTCTGCATATCAAATAAATGCTTTTATCCAGCCGGTCATCTAAATTGTGCTGCAGTAAGGTGAATTATATCAAACAGTACTTTTAAATTTGGAACAGGCATTCATTTAATTTTAATCTTCTCTTGTTCTGTGGTTATCAAATTGTTTTTTTTACCATGTTGTATTTTAGTGTGACAGCATCACCACAAACTGAGAAGAGAATTCAAAAACTGTCTTTGATCCTCGTCCTTTTCATATTTATAGAAATGCCTAATCTGAATACAGCATTTAAAATGTGAATTTAACATTTACTAGATGTATCTTTAAGGACTTGGAATCCCATTATTGCTTTCTGAACACTTTCTTTTGTCATCCTACCTGGCGATTTGTGAGAGTGCATCCGCTATTTTTTTATGGTGCTCTTTTTATGGCGGCACGCACAACACATGAGCATTATCTATGAGAAGCCTACTTATTGGGGACAATAAAGTAATAGGCCTATATTGCCGTACCCATTAAGAGCCTTTTATCTCTGATATCAAAGCAGTTATGGCCTGTCTGAAATTAAATTTATCTTCAGGATTCAGAGCACGCCCTGTTATAAATCTGGTGGTGTGCTGTCAATATTGTTCCTGCTGTCGTTGAGCGCTGGGTCAGGCTGTGAGCACAGAGAACAACCCGGAGTCAGGTGTTTTTGAAGCCACTCAATGTATTTTGTGTTTTCTGTCACCCCGGGTAACTGTGCAACAAGCACAGGAGGAGCCTTCTTTGTGTATACGCCAGAATTGTCAGACTGTGTGTGTGTTGTACACTGTAAAGCAGAGGTGCTGTTGAGCTGCTTCTCAGTATCTACTGGACCAGATTCCAGTATTTGTAGCTTGCCTAGAAGGCTCAAACTATTTAGGGGCTGAGCTGCTAACTGTCCTCCATGTCCTCCACTGGCAGGACTGTAGGAAATTGGGTAAAATAAAGAAGATACTGCACTACTCCAACTAGAACACAGCAGTTTAGACAGCAATAAACGGCAAGGCCAAACTGTTCTCTGGAAATGACTGTCAACGATGACATTTTGATGCTGAGAACCCTAGCCCACTTGTGCTTGGAAAGGTTGGTTTATCAGGTCTGCACAACCTCACGACTATACAAAAGTGATTTGATCGAGGGTCACAACTGGCTAACCAAGGCTAATGGTAATTTCTATGCTGTTAGCATTTTGTGACCCTCGATCAAATCACTTTTTATAGTCTTGCAGTCGTCAACAGATATGTCAATGACAACACCTGCATTGTGTCATACGCTATCTTGAAACACAAAATAAGTGATCACAGATGAAGTCAGAGGCAAGAGAAAGTTGATTTTTTTTTTTAACATTGCTTGCAATGTTTGTGAAAAGGGTGTATGGCTGGACTCTTAACTTGCAGACTGAAGTCATGGACATGGCAAAATTCATAGCTCTCCAGTCCAAAGAGGGTGGCAACGGTCTGAGTTTAGGGGGAATTTGTGACAATGCTACTCTTCCGAACTGAGGTAACATCAGTTGCAAAAGTGCAAAAGAGTTGGAAACCCACAGTGTGCGATGTTTATAAAATCAAACCATTGAATAGACATATGATGTGATAGAATGTGGGTAAATAATGAATACTCAGTTCTGCATTATTAAATAAAATGCATACAATAAAATGGTACAGATCAATAAACATAATTGTTGCTTACAGATTTATACTCAAGATATGTGCCACTATATAGTAGCTTTATGTTTTTAAAAGGGATTTTGTTTCATTTGTTTTAAACTATACTCATGAATTTTCAACTAAGCATGTCACTTTTAATTTAAATTCTGGGCAGCTCCTTCACTAAAGTCTACAATGATGAAGACTCAATGAAAGTCCACATAATGTATGAAAACCATAATGAACTTGCTGAAGTCCATATTTGAGGTGGTGACTCTTACACTCTTGTAAGATTCTGGGAGGCATATTGAAATCCCCAGCTAGTCGTATCACCTCTGTTCACTTATGGCTAATCAACTGTCTTTCAGACTCCATGCCAGTCAACATTCAGCAAGATGAAGCACATAGATCATAGATAAACATTCTGGCATTATGGTTAAGTCCTTTTCATAATATACAGTTACTGACCAATAAAAATTGACAATGGCCTCGCCTCCACCACGCTGTCATTCCCTCAGATCAGTGACCCAGTGCCATATAGTGTCTGCCCCTACCCTAATTCTGAATTCGGAAACATAAATCTACTTTTTGTGTCTTTTTGTTTTTTTTTCTGAATTCATATCAGCAGTGGCAGGAAAGACGTTAGAAGACGAGATAACAGAAAAGCACTTTGAAAATTACCAGATCATCACCAGCTCCTGCCATGGTTGCTAAGCAACCAAACCCTGCTATTCAATTGTTGAATGTTCCATGGTATCCAGCTGGTCCAGTTATTCCCTTATCGCAGGTACAATGAAAGGCCCCAGTGCATTGTGGATATAATACGCCGGGGACTGAATCAAAGCAGCGGTTTCTACTGTTGTTCGATTATCAGTCACGGTAAACCACTCTGCTCTTCTCTGTTGCTGTTGACATGGAATGGCAATCGTGTGTGTGTGTGTGTGTGTGTGTGTGTGTGCACGTGCGAGCACTCACGCATAAATGTACTTGTGTGTTTAATTCTTTCAGCAAGGCCAGAGGTCTAATTGGATATGAATGAGCTCCATCCTCAGGGGCTTCAGCATCAGCCTTCCTCTGTATGTCTGTGCTGAAATGAAAATAGCGGTCATTACTCAGGTTACTCAGTCAGGGCTGAAGAAGGATATTGTTTTGTACTTAAGACTTTACTGCTATCGCAACACCAAGACCTTCACATTTTGCACGAAAGAAGTGATGTCGGTTTTGGTCATGAATTGGGCCACTTGAACTAGGTGTAGGTAATGAGTTAGTTTTGTTTTTTAACAGAAATTGAATTAATTTGTGTTATCATATTCAGGCTTTTCTTTAGAACGTAATTCCTTGTTTGCTTGCTGCAGGAATTTCAATTATTTGTCACAGCCAACATTGTCATGCTATTTTACAGTGTCTGCTGGGCCTTGGTGAGTCTTGTTGCTTTTTTGTTGAATTGTGCCCTTGATGAGCTCCAGAAGCTCAGACTACTATTGTTGGAAAGTAATCACAGATCCACACAGGTTATTTTTTTCCCATCATTTCCTGCCTAAAGAGATTGATGAATAGGCCTGTGTGTGATTAAGATATACTAAATGGGCTTGTGTGTGATTAAGATGTTCTGAATGGCATTCTCTCCATTTTGTACCAATTTGGAAAAGCTGTTTCATAAAATGGGTAAGGAATTCTAGTGTACAATACTGGTATATCATTTTTGCAGCCCTTTTCTAACTCGACACTAAAATGTAAAAAAAAAAAAAATGGTTTATAGTATTTCTTTAATGGGGTTATTGCAAGCCAGACCAAACAAATTGCTATAAATCCAATCCAGTAAGTAGTGGTGTAGTATCTCTACAAGGGCAAGTATGCAGTCCTAACTTTTGGCCCACTATAGTATCAGACAAAAGCTGGGAACAAAGTTAACAGTTTCCTGAGGATAGAAAACACTTTTCTGACTTAACAACTCCTATTTCAGCTGAAGCCTCCCCAGAGCAAATGGTGGTAATTGCAGGGCTGGCTGAGCTACAACCACAAATTGCTGTAATATCAGTGGACAGATTGGTATAAAAGCCTCCACTCCTGATTCAAGCATTTTTTATTTTTTATTTTTTTCCCCCCAAGTGTGCTTTTGCTTGATTGTATGCATGTATTGAAGAAAATAAATCACGATGACACTGATAACGCAATCCTTTACACATCCATTTACTAGAGACTTGAGATATGAGAGTATGCTTTGCTAATGTATCTCCATCATGGATGGGCAACTTTGATTGATGGTGATGTCAGGAGGTGTCCATGCAAGCTACGGTGTTCGGAGGTGTTGGGACAGTTAATTCCAAAGCACGAAAACATTAGGGTCTGATAGCTGCATTTTAGCTATGTAGACCACATCATTTTTCACTCATTTACACTTACTGTGCCAGGGAGAGCTCATAATCCAGCGGTAACATTGAAAGTATACAGAGCAGCGAATCGCTTCTCCAATTTCATTGTGATTGCCCCTCTTCATATTTTCTCCTACCTGTATCTGGTTTTGTCTACCGATAGTGAAGACAATGGAGCCCAGATGTCACTGAATGCGGTGCGAAATTTCCCATAACATGAGTTTCAGAGAAAGTAAAGTTTACAAAGCACGCCACTGACGTTTAGTGTTTCGGTGGTCAAACGCAGAACTCTGAATGTTCATACCGCCGAAGCTACACCATAGACACCTATGACCTAGCTTTGATGCAGAAGTACAACTTGCCCTTTACAGCTGACTTGAAGCATTATGGTCCTGGAGGTAGCACACAGTTTGAATTCTTTGTTTCTGACATTCCTAGAAGGCGTTGTAAACCCAGGAAGAAGATATAGTTTAGGTGAGAGGTAACAGGGGGAAGGTCACTTTCAAGAGCCAGAAACTAAACCAAATTAAGATCAAGGATTTGTCTGTTTCTGTTTGTCTTAGTTTAGGCACGGGTGCAAAATTTTCTGCATATGTAAGCGTAAAATTGATGTTGGAGTCAGAATGAAGTGGATGTGGTCTCTGGACTGCACAACTCAGATATCCTCTGCATAATCTAAAACATTTGAAGACATATCCTCATGTTAAGCTCATCGTAAACTAGACTAGCATTTCATGATATTTGCATATCTTAGAGCTCACTATGTTATTGATCTTGATGGCAGTGTTGTCCATCTGCATTGCCTCAAAATGTTGCTCAAGAAACATGGCTCCAACTTAAAATGCCCTCCCTGAACAGTAGCTGACATACTGGGCGTTTTGGCCGTGCCATCTGGGATGACGTGGCACATAACATCACTAAGGCAGGCTGGCATTGACATTGTCTTAGGAGTGAGGCAGATTGGTATAGACTTTAATTCTTGTTCCATGCTGACATTGACTCTAATGTGACTGATACTAGAGCTGGATGACTGTAGAGCTAAGGTATAACAAAGGCAGCTGTAGGTCGACGAGTGGGGAAACAGAGGGAGGGAAGAAGGGACAGAGAATAAGTAAATAGAGATGTAGGGAGGCAGTAGAATGGAGGACAGCTTTACTGGAAATATGCACAAGATTAACATTTCAAATGGCAAACGCATGTTATCCGCTCTGACGATAAGTTCAACGTTGATGAAGACTTATTGAATCACGTTGCGCGTAGGCTTGTGTCATTTGAAATATAAACATTGCCAATTGAGCTGTCAGTGTGGTGTTCCTTTTGAAATGTTTATGATTCACGGTGCTTCGGTGTACAATATGTGACATTTGAAATGTAAACATTTATTTATAGTTCCATTAATGTTGTCAGGCTTTGCATTGGCTGGCTTTGTCTCCCATTTTCCGGATAACATAAAGGCTGCCATAGGCCAGGCAGGCTTCCACTGAGAGGAAACAGATTGCTTGTGGTGTCAATATTCTGGGTTAGAGGATGGAGCCTGAGCTGAGCCCCGAAACTGGCAGCAGAGCATGGCCGAGTGCCCACACACACACACTCACACACACACGCACACACAAACGCACACACACACACACTGGGAGGAAGATGGAGAGGCTATAAATACACAGGGTAATGAGAGTGTGGTGTTGCTGTCATCCTCGTGCTCTGTCGCCTGTAGCCACACCGTCTCTTTCTCATTGTCACATCTCGGCACACGCACACACACGCGCGCACACACACACACACGCTCACATACACTGCAGACAGGATGGATTATGGGCTCAGGTAACCCCACAATTAAAGTATTAGTTACTAGCGCTATTACAATCTGTGTAGTAGTGCAGTCAAGATGTTGAAAAATAATTTCTTTCTGCAATACTATAAATCCGATTTAAAAATGAAAAACAATACTTGAAGTCAATGATTCCATTCTCAGAAATGTTGCTGTTTTGTCAAGGTCTATCAGTTAACTGATACATTTTTAATACATTTCCATAATAAGTTTTAACTTCATGCCAGCAAGAATTTTTTTTAAGCCCCAGGCTGAAATACTTGGTGTGCTTCCATGTCATGATTTAAATTTTGAAGCCCACGTTAGAAATATCACCAAAATTGCCTTTTATCACCTCGGAAATATTGCAAAAGTGCAACCGTTTCTCTCCCAGGTAGATACTGAAAGACTAATGTATGCTTTTATTACTAGCAGGCTTGACTACTGTACTGCTCTCCTGTCTGGTCTACCCAAGAAAGCTTTAGATAAACTGCTGATGTTGTACTGGTGTTTGAATCACTCAGTGGATTAGCACCTGAATAGATGTTGGATATGCTTTTAAGGTATAATAAGGTATGTTCCTTCTCGATCCCTCCGGTCCAGAGACACTGCTTTTAGTGTCTGTGGTCCTCGCCTCTGGAACAGCTGCCAGAGGACCTGAGGGCATCACGATCTGTCAACACTTTTAAACAGAATCTTAAGAGATACCTTTTTAGGTTAGCTTTTGCAAGTATGTGTTATTACAGTCATAGCTAATCTGACCTTGATTTTGTTTTATCTAGTTTTTAAGTAATCAGTTTTGTTTTAATCTACCCCTTTTACTGTGCTGCATTTGTCTCTGTTTCACCATGTTCCCAATTATTATGCATTACTTTTTATTTCCTTTTTATCTATTTTATTGTCTTCTTTTTTACTTATTATTATTGTTGTCATTAACATTACTACTATTCATATTGTATCCTAATTTTCATTCTTGTATTGCACAAAGGGTGTATTGCACAAAAGGTGAGAATGTTGCCCTAATGATGAATATGTGTGCAACCAGCCCAAATCAATACTTTAAGTGGGAGAGCGTTGAGTCAGTGCTATTGAAAGGTCTTGTGCCTTTGAATCATTGTCTGAAAGCTGACTGGTGATCTTCATGTAATGATCGGCATGTCAGTCAAAGCATGCGTGCACATACACACTTGCACAATGTACGCACACCCATGCAAACAATTTGTCTGCTAGTGTGTGTTTCTATGTGTGTGTGTGTGTGTGTATGTGTTTTTGCATGTGTGTGTTTGAGAGAGAAAGAGAGAATAAGTCTTGAGTGTTGAGCCCTGGTTTTGCTTGTTTCTATTGATCGGGACTGAGAGCTTAACATAGCAGTTTGAGCTATCAATAAAACTATAGGGGAAAACACAAATCCAGTTCTAACATGGAAATTTGGCCTGTCCTTGTTTTTTTTTTCCAGGATCAGTTGAGTTAGAGTTCCATACATCATGAAATACGGTTTAACTGTATTGTAGCTGCACTGCATTTTTTTTTGTTGTGGGTGAGCAATCGTGGGTAATAAGCAGGGCAAATTTCCCAGCACTGTTTTAATACACGTAGAGGAAACACTGTACACACATACACTGTTGGTGGTTTATTCTAGTAATCTGGTAACAGTGTGTGCCCATCAGTTTGAGACTAACAGGATTTGACAGTGCTCACAGCCCAAAAAAGCACAAACTCACAAAAAAAAAAGGTTGGTGTGTCCCCAGAGGGCACTTTGATTCCCTGTATCCTCCTGCCAGCTCACTTCATGCCTCACGCTGCTCTCATTGATGTGAAAATCGTTCTACAGATATAGGAATATCAATGTGTGTGTGTGTGTGTGTGTTTGTGTCTGTGTGCGTGCATGCTTGCTGCACACGGCTGCTCATTTGTGTGCGAATGTGTGTGTGTGTGTTTGTATGAGCTTTTTTTTTTTTTTTTTTTTTTCCTCCGTTGATCCTCCTGTCTGAACTAGCATCTGAACTACATCTGAGCACCGGTGCAGCCGGGACGCATCACCTAGATGAAAGGACCAGAAGCTTGTTTATATACACAGCACATTTAAATTGTATGAGCTTGTTATTGTGCTGTGGCTTAGCTTTGGAAGGCTAATTGAAAATTAAACTGAATGCAGGATTTGCTTGTATGTGTATGTCAGAGAGAGACCAACAGACAGACATAGAGAAAGAGAAAGACCTTTTTTTTTTTTTTTAGGTGTGAAAATCCTTTGTGCACTGTTGGACTCCATTTGACTGGAGAAACAGAAATTGAGGTCAGCCCCTAGAAATGAATTTCATTTATCTGATTTCTGGAAATTCATGCCATCAAACATGTAAAATTATTTCCACGGCCCCAGTCTTCCCTATTTTAGTACTGCCTTAATTGTGAGGAGCTCGGTCTTGCTTGCTGAAGACATTTCTATGGCACTCATCCCTCTCACAGAAGGACAGATCAAGCCCTGAGAGAAAAAAGATGTATGTGGGTGTGTGGTATGTGGGAGTTTGGGAGTGCTGTATCAATCCTGCCGAGCTACCAGTCTCGTCCCTCATGGCCTCCTTTCCACTGCGGAGCATCAGAGATTTGCCATAACCCTACCAGCAGAGCCAGAAAAAGAGTCTAAAATCACTTTACTGTCCTGAGTGGCCTCAGCTCACCACAAACCAAAGCCTGTGTATCCATGACAACGCTAAGATGGGATCCGCTCTTAGCCATTGACTCCTCTCAGTCAGCGCTGAGTGCTGAGGGAGGAAGTGGAGATAAGGAGGGATTCAATTCAATTTGCCTGTGAACGCCCGCCTGCCCCTCGTGTGAGAGGAATAAGTAGGCTACACTCTCAACGACACGGGAGTGAAGCATGGAAAAGTAGAAGAGGGGGCGAGAATTATGTTGTCACGGTTAAGTCCCCTTTTTCTCCCCAGAGATGTAAAGATAACTCGGGTGCTCTGTTTTTCTCTCTTTTTTTTTTTTTTTTTTTTTTTTTAGCATCCAGAGCACCCTGTGGAGTTCTGCTAATTTGGTTTCCTCTCAAGTGTTTTTTTCCCACTCAAGTGTTTTTTTTCCCACTTTTTCCCCCTTACAGTGCTAGTACAGCAAGTGATGTGTCTTTTGTTTGAAAAGAGAAAAAAATCAATTCGCTAAAGACTGCTTAGCCCTCTGTTGAGCCCTCTCCAGCTTAGTTTTATTCTCATGTTGATAGAAAATTCCAGGGACCACTGTGTGTAGTAACATGGACTGCTTCTCAATTTGCACATCACACATGACTGGTAGGAGCCAGCACGCTAAAACTGGACAACATGTTGGAGTGGAACCCACACATGCAACTCCTCCTGCACACCTGTATTTAAGTGGAGCCTGTAGGCTCTGTTCATAGCAGTTCATAATGTTACTTAAGGAGGAGGGAGCAGGTGTGTTCATTGTGGGCTTTCAATCCCAGTCACACTGACCTGACTCTCCTCAAATCAATAGCCATTTCCATCTGTGTCTTGTTAGTCAGACAGAAATACCCCTTATGTACACTCTTGCTGCTCTCACTGGACACTTTTTTTTTTTACTTAGCATAAAGGTGGGGCACATCTATCTCAGAATCATGGATATATTGCTTGTTAGCCATCTGAGCCACATAGCTTTTTATAATGAAGTTTTGCTTCGATCTAAAATTAATTGAGAATGTGAAAATGATAAAGTGTGTTAAGAAATACAGATGTAAACATAAGTGGCTGGTCTCCACTGTGACGGTTATCAAAATAAGCTGAGCTGAAACACAGCCCTTGTATAAGAGTTATGAGGCAGAGCTTGTGGAATAGGCCTAATAATAAAAATGTATTGCTAAACATTTTCCACATAGGCAAGTAAAAAGTGGAAGTTTCATTTGTTTCTCATGTTTGACTCACCCTAAGTCCTCCAAAACCAAAACAATCACCTCCACCCACCCCTACTCTCCATTGCCTTTCATCCCAGGATCAGGCTTCCTCCCCTGGGCTTGGTGTCTCGCATGATCCTCTTCTCTCTTCAGTCAGCCAGGCTGGCTCAGGCATGCAGGCAGCTTATAATAGACTCAGCAGAGTAGCCAAGAAAATAAATGCAACACCTTCTCCCTGAAGTATCGACATTGTCCTCCCTGGAAAATCATGACAGTATGAAGATTTTTTAGCCCCTTCAGATAATATCTGGAGAGCAAATGTCATCTGCTTATATTGACCCTCAGAGTTAAATTAAGTTTAATATCAACCAGAATCTACTCAACTCGTAACAAATGTCTACTATATATGCCTAAGAAAATCCCCCAAAAATGACCAGACCACAAATCTTTTATAATAGTATATACAAAATCAGTATTTACAGTTGTATGGATCAGGACTCGGTGTTGGGGCTTACGAAGTTTAAAATCGATCTTCAGATACTGGAAGATAATAGCATAAAACTCAAGGTGATTGTCCCCCATGAAGAAATCAAGGGAGGCACTGTGGATTGGCCCCAGTCCATCTGTCCGTCATGCACAATATCTCAGCTGCCACCGATTGGATTTTCACAAAACTTAAGGGAATGATGCGTCTCTCTGATCAAATCTGGCATTTTCTAAATTGCACCGGTTGGCTCAAGGGGGGCGCTACAACATTTGCTTACTAGGTCATTTGTTCGCTCGTCCATCTGTCACATGCAATATCTCAAACACCACTGATCTGATTTTGACAAAACTTGGGGAATTGATGCATCTCACCGCTGCATTACAGCATTCCAAATTACACTGATTGGCCCAAGGGGGAACTACAATTACAGCTCAAAACAAGCCTCATCATTCGCGGGCGATAAGATGTTTACTGTTGCCTTGTTTCTTTTTCGATTAACCTACACAACAGAAAATTACTTTCCCCAGAGAAAGCTTAAAATCCTGTGCTGGTCTATATCAGTTAATCTGTTAGGCTTCGTAGTTGGATAGGCAGAGGTTATTTTCTGGTAGAGCGATTCTATCAGTGTATGGTTTCCTTATCTCAACCCTAATCACCAGGGCCATGAGACATTTTACAGAGGAGGGCTGAGCTCATCGCGCTGTCTGTGTCTCTGTGTAGGTGGAGGAGGTGGTGGATGTCGGGACATTTGCTGAAGAGGACATCCACATACCCAGCATCTACATCCACAGGATCGTTCAGGGAGCCAGCTTCGAGAAGAGAATAGAGGTACACAACAATGCCTTTCAATGCATGCATGAATGGATAGTTCAAACATAAAGATGTGGATCCTGAGCAGCATGGAGTGTTTTCATCCTCTCTGTAGTCCCTGGATTATCTGTCACTAGTCCCACTGTGGAAAATTACAGTCCCTGAAACAATTAGTTGAATGAATTAAAAATAATACATCATTAATCCTCTAACAATTAATTTCCGACTGAGCCTTCCTAGGCAGGTTTTCTGTCAGAGAATTTATGATTCATTGTTGCTTGTCTTGCTCTTATCCATGTATGTGTCCTTGCTGATAAATTAACACGTTGTGCACCATACAGAAATAGTCGTATTATTTTGTCTTCATTTCTCTAAACATCCTTTCCCCTGCTTCCTCTCGTTCTCTCCCTCTGTTTCCAGAAACGCACGGTAAAGAAAGGCCAGGACGCGAAGCCCAAACCAAAGAAGGACTCTGATGTTGTTCGAGAAAGGATCATTCGCCGGGCTGCTCTGGAGTTTGAGGATGGGATGTACGGTATCCTTTAAAAAGGAAACTCAAGCAGTCCGCACATCACAAAGTCCCACTGACCCTGTTCTGCCCTGTGGACTTAGTGCCTTATTTCCTTTTAGTACAAATTAAAAGAAAATTAAACCAAGTGTTAGCCAGTAGCCATAGAAAAATAATGGATTTTTTAAGAATATTAAGAATAATTGGAGCCTTTGCACCAGTTGATTGTGCTGGTGAGTTATGAATTGCACATGTTGTTTTACAGCATTGCATGTTTCTTTTCACACCGTTAATGCAAGGAGTGACGTGGGCTAATGAAATATCTAGACAAGATTCTCGGATAGATAATTCACTTAAAATATAACAACATTAGTTCTGAAAGCAGCCTAAAGAGTCTTTGTGTAGCGATCTGTTCAACTTGGTGTAGGTCAATTTTATTTGCTGTTTTAATGTTTTGTGAGGTGAGGGGGTCCAGTGTAACCCATTAGTTTCTGTCAAACCTGCCGTCACCATAATGCATGCTTCTCTTCACCTTAATACATGCTTTTCAGTGTATGATTTTGTATGAAATGGTTATGATCTTTGACAAAGAGCCCATCAGCCAACCTTGGTATCGGCATCCCCATGCTGGCCAGCAACTTTATCAAATCTGACATCACTGTACACCTCCAAAGTGAGAATGGCATTCTGGGACTGGTAAGACACCCACACATTTTTTTTCCACAGGCTTCAGTGTTTTGAATTTCATGGAAACACACTAATGAGTAGCATATTATTGCCCCTTTGTGAAGGCAGTCGTTTTAAATGGCAGTAAGCGTTTGAAACTGAATTGTGCTCTAAGCATGCAGTTAGTTGAATGCCCATTCTTTTTAAACAATATCATTTTTAGTTGGGGTCATCATTTGAAATGTGCTGGGTTTGTTATGTAACAGATTGTGGCGGTTTGACACTTTCTCTTCAATTTCCTTTTCACAATCATTATATGCAGGCTGAGCACTCAACAAAGGCTGCTGCTATGGCAAGACTTTCCAATCAATTGTGTTGACAGGAGAATGTAGGCGGCTATGCTAATGCCTTATTTGTCAAAGTTTCTCCTAATTATGAGTGTCAGTTTTAGAGAGGTGCTGCTGGATTCTCTCTTCTCCTCTCTCCTCTCTCCTCCTCTCCTCTCCTCTCCTCCCCCCTCCCCTCCCCTCTCTCCTCTCCTCTCCTCCCCCCTCTCCTCTCCTCCTCTCCTCCCAAAAGGATTGCTCCTTTTGTTGGACAGAGAGAAAATCAATGTCTCATCTAATCAGAAAGATGTGATTGTGTCTGTCTCCTGACTTGAAAGATCATGGTTGGTCAGGCTGAGTGACACGTGTGTGTGTGTGTGTGAGTGAGTGAGTGTGTGTGTGTGTGTGTGTGTGCCTATTTACATTTGTTCCTCTCTGTGTAGGGCCCATACCCCACAGAGGAGCAGGTAGATGCGGACCTGATCAATGCTGGTGAGGGTTGTCCTGAGCAATAAGTATTTAAAACATCAGTATTTAAAACATGTCGTGGATGGTTGACACCTCCTCAATTTCTTTTTCACAGCCATTATTTATTTGCTGCACATTATTTTTTCAGTTTTTGTTTATTACCATTGATGTGTGTTTCTCAATTTCCCTTTTTATATATTTTCCTTCTGTTTAGGCCTTTTTGTGAAGCAATTTGTGAACTCTGCTGTTAGATATGTGCCTTTATAAATAAAGTTTATTGTTATTATTATAAGTAAAGCCCAATATTATTTTATGCAAAACATTGAAACGTGTATCCTCTCCCTCCACAGGGAAGGAGACTGTCACTGTGCTTCCCGGAGCTGCCTATTTCTCCAGTGATGAGTCATTTGCCATGATCAGAGGGTAAGGCGGTTACACCCAATCTTCCAAAGTTACTGTACCGACTAAAGGTTATATACACTATTAGATTCTCAGATATATATACTTGGCATGTCTGGATTTACATATAGAAAACTACATATTTTCTATTAATACTGGGTGTCACACTTATTGGTGTTGTTTGTGCTAAACAAAATCCAACATTTTATATTTTCCTCAATATTTCCCTCATGTCAATAGTTTCACCTGAGCCCCAAAGCCAGCTGTCACCATAAAGCAGGATGTGGGACATAGCCATGATTTGTAACCTTTGGATATTAGCAAATAGATATTGTCGCCAGTGCAACCAGACGACAGCTTTGCCAATATTCCCCTGGTTCTTATTGATTTTCTAGTTGTCTGACATGGCCCACCCACCCTCCCTACAGCATCAGTTCTCTTTGTCCACCCAGTGGAAATCCAATGGCGCTCATAAATAGTGCTGTCCAACAGTCACACTGGCGGGGACCAAACGGAGCCCTGCTGTGTCTGTGTTTTGTGTGTATGTGTGTGTGTCTGAGACTGTGTGCATGTGTGCTGTTGTGTGAAAACAGTTCAGACAGGAGTCTAGAGTCACTGAGAATGAAGAACACAAGAGAAGGAGAACAGTGTAATGGTTTATAAGCAATGTTGCCTCTAAGTCAGTGGTGTCCAGTCCCGTGGCATGGAAGAGTTCGCAGGGTTTTATTCCAAACCAAACACCACACCAGAGGATTTCACTGATCAGCACGCTTTCAACCAGAGAGGGAGGAACCGACTAGTGAAATCAGCTGGTGTAGTGTTTTAACTTTTCTGCCTACCTGCCAAGAGCTAATAAAAAAATATTTTTTACTGACCAAATTAATTAATATACATTTTCATAGAAATATGTCACCCTATTGTTTTCAAGGCTAATTTGTGTACAGAATCAGGTTCTGTAGGAGTAAATTTAAACTTTTAATTTATAACTTGCTCACTCACTTATACAATGGGTGTTTTTTGTCTAAGTCTTCTTCTTTTTTTTCTTTTTATTGGTCTCAAACCTGCTATGTGTCGCCACATGGGAATAACATTCAGTTTCTATTAGCATTAGGCTAGCTCACCATCCAGACAGTGGGGAAACGGTAATGAGGAAAAGTTTGCAGAAGTTTAGACTCGACAGCTTTGTGTATAGCGGCGTAGCAGGCAGCAGATCAGGAGCCTGTTTGATACAGAGCCATTGTTTTGCTTTGAGTTGATTGGCTCATGGTCAGAGAGGGTGTATGGTGGCCAGCAGGGAGCCATTCAAATGTTATCGTCTCAGAAAGTAGAAAGTTACTGGCCAGTGTGGCAGGGTAAAACTTACTGATTTACCCGCCAAAGGCAACTTTTGCTAGCATTTGGCGGTTCGTGGGTGATCATTTTGAGTAAAGGAGGAAAAGCAAGAAGAATTTCCCTACGGAGATCAATAAAGGATTTCACATTACTAGAAAGGTGAAACAACCAACTTGTCCTCAGATTCAGATCTATTCTCCAAGTACTGTACATTCATATGTAACAGGCGTTTGACCTGGCAGCTAGAGTTGATAATACTTGCACACAAACAGACAGCAAGTGTGCAGAATACCAAAGATTGTTTAGGAACAAAACATTTTATAAGATACAGTAGAATAAGAAGGGAGAAAGTAAATGACAATCTCGGTGCTGGCCTGTCAGTTCTGATATATTCTGCTCAGCATACTTATTGCACCTGATCTCCTATCCAGAGAATAGAGGAGATGTGAACATGGTTATTATTGTAATGACATTTGTTTTATTGTCACAAACACTCAAATTAAACTTCTAGACCAAGAAATTGATTGTCTTGTAGCAAATTTCCTCTCTGACATGAAAAATGCATGATGAAAAACTGTTAACATCGCAGTCACATCAAGAAACCCATCAAGTATTACTGTGTTCAACTTGTTTTTTTTGTTTTGTTTTGTTTTCGTTGTTTTCGGTGGATTGATGAGCTGATACATTGAACTACTTCAGAAGCTGATGGTTGTCTTCCTCTGTTGCCTCGTCCTCCTCAGGGGTCACATCAACCTGACAATGCTGGGAGCCATGCAGGTGTCGAAGTCTGGAGACCTAGCCAACTGGATGATTCCTGTAAGTTTGGTTTTGATGCCACCTCTAAAGTATTTATACGTATTGATCTCCGTCCCAAACGTGGAGACTTGGCTTACTGGGTGACTTTAATACTACTGGCTTTTCTTTCGATCTTACTTGTCTTTTCCCTTTTATTCCTTTTTTTCTCATTCAACCCTGCTGTCTTTCACCCCTCCCCTCCCTCTATTCAGTTCTTGACATTCAAATCTTTCCTTATGTGTCATTTACCTGGAGAGCTTAGAGTGAATTATAATTTCTTGTTTATTTCATGCACAGTGCCCTCCTGCATGTCTCACAGAATGAGATGTCTTGGTTTGATTTACAATCCCCGCTAGCCTTAGTTGTTATTATTCAAGAACATGGAGATGTGTTTGCGAGTGCTGTAGTATAATGGTTGGCCAATATTGTTACTAGATGTTTCGTGAGGTCAATTGGTCTCGAGACCCACAGTGTCCTCCAGTCTCCCCAGTGATTACCAAGGTCAAAAACCCATTAAGGGCCTATTCACAATGTGGGAGGGCTCAACCAGAATGCCCCTTGGCCCGTAGTGGTTTTCTACTCGACTGAAGTGTGTGTGCAAGGTTGTTTCAGCAGGTACATCATTTTAAAGATCCACCTTTTCTCAGCAGCCGAGAGGATATAGACAAGAAGAGAACAAATGCAGAGTATTGAAGATAATACAAGTAAAAACATCAAAAGAACATATTGAGAATAATACATAGGGCTAATATATGTAAGGCTGCATTATTGTTGCACTTTTTATCATGTTTGAATAGTACTCTCTGCACAGAAGACTGTTGTTGATTTTGATCGCAAAATTTTGCTACATAATTTGTGTCCTTAGCTCTCCAATTGTCCTTGTTTGTCTTTGGTAATCGATAATTAACTGGTACTTGATTAAGCGTGTTATGTTATGCTGTTGTCCAGATGTCGATGGCCCGCTCTGGAGCTTTTTGCCTATTCAGGTGCAGGGAGTTTACCTCGCCTGACCGTTAGTGCTGGGCAGTTTGTACATCAAAATAATGCAGCAACACACGCACACATACCTCTCTCCTCACCTCCTTTCAATTTTCATTATCCCCTCCTTTGAAAGGATGGATGGAGAAAATTACATTTCCCCCCTTCTGCGATAATGAAAATGATTCACTATCTAAAGATGGGTACATGGCGTGAAATTGGAAATGTTTTACGTAGGAGTCGGAGATGCAGTACTCTCACTGTGATTATGTTGATTTTGAACGCTTTTAATATGCAAAATGCAGATGAACATTTTCCAGTTGAGGGCTTTCAAATGCTTTTACAAGTGATGGTTGCCTATCTCCACTCAGCCTGAAACATCTGGAAAAACAATGGATCGAGGGAAAGGGGTAATAGAATAAAGGATCACATTATGGACACAGTGTGCTTTTTTGTCATTTAGCTGTTACAGTTTTATTAAGCTGTCCTAAACGCTAGGGCTCTTTCACCCAGCAATTCAGAGGTATTAGTACAGCGTGAATATTTTGAACATGCCATAATTGTTTTCCGATTCCACCATGATTGAGTAAAAGAGCAGTACCTCTGATGGTACCGGATGTTTGTTGAGTGGAGTTAACGATGATCTGTATTCTTTGCGAAACTTAAAGGTTTCTCCAAAATTCACATTCACATTTCATTCACACCCTCTGTTTTAAAATGCGAAGGATACAGTAGTTTACATTTTAATTGACATGGATTTTAGCCTTCTAAGTAAATGCGAGTTTTCACTCGTCCCTTCAGATCGATGAGGAGTAAACAGATTGAAAATGAGGGAGAAAATAACATTCGAGTTGAACTGAAATGAAAGCAGTGAAAATGTAATTGGTCAACTCAAATTAAGCTAATAGTTTTTTAAATGAGAATTCAATTGCCAGTTCGATGGTTAAAAAGACATTAAAACCAGAGAAAACAAGCATTACATCAGACATGTATTCTCCCTAGAGGCTCAGTCTAACTACAGCTAAAGTGCTGCAATGGTTACAGCCACTGACTATTAAAATGCAGTTACTTGCTCAAGTGCTGATAAGGCCTGATGGCAGCTGTAATGAAGGAGTTGCCAAAGAGCCCAGCATTTCTTAGGACTTTCTTCTGCTGTGCTCTAAACACATAAACATGGAGATGGTAGTATGTTGTCATTCATGACGCGTTACATTATGTTCATTAGCTTGGCGTTCAGGCTTGCCGCTGAGTGTTGACTGCCAATGATGATTTTTGCCTCAGGCTTTCTTGACTGCATCCTTGAAGATTCATTGATCTTAACCATGCATGTTTGTTTCCAAATATGTTCAAGGCAAAAGGAGACACTGTATACAAATGCATCCGAGCTTCTTTAAAATGGGCAAACGTTGCATTTTACTAAACTTTGATGCACAATTGTCAAATCTCAGTTTATCATAAATTAAATTTTTGTATTAGTTATCTGTAGTAGGGCATACCCCTCAATGGGGAACCCATTCATTGCTGTGGGATGGCATGGGGCAGAAGGTCTATGAGTTGAGATTTGTGCAGCCAAACAACTGAATTCGAATTGTGTTCTGAATTTGTATGTGATCAGTGAAATTGAATGTTGACATGATCAGATTTTTTTTTTTTTAATTGAACTTGTGTTTACTTGTATGGAATTCAGTTGTTCAATATTCAGCTTCACTTTAATTGAAATTCAGTTTTAAAATTGCTTTAATATGTAAATTTTGCAAACTGTACTCAACCTTTCAAAGCCACAATTTCAAATTCAGCTATTGAAAGCCTTTCAGATTGTGGCAACATTCAGTTACTTTGGAAAAGCAGCAGCTTGCAGATATAATCAAACTATGGAAGCTCTGAAAAGCAGAAAAAAATAGACAAAACTTAGATGTTTGGATCTGCCCAGAACCATTTTTTTCTAAATAGATTACCAAGCAACAGGTAAAAAAAAATTGCCAGGATCCTTTTTCTAATGTTTACCATTTTTTCTCTCCTGTTGCTATCTCAATATATTGACGTAGTTAGCAAGCTAATGGGTAGCAGGCGCTGCTCCAGCTGGCACTGCACTGCACTAGCTGGCAGACCCAACCCAGAAGCAGGGAGAATCTTTTTTTATTAATGATTAAGTATATCAAATTTCACTTTTCAAGTGATCAGTGACAGATTGCCTCTCAAAATTGAAGGGCAAAAAACATGCCCCCCTCTCATGGTGCAATAGAGGTGCTGAATGTCTGTATGCCATTATTTTATTGCCAGTATTTCATTGGTGTTATCCAAGTTATGCAACATCACATGAAATAAGCCAATTAATTGCCAACAGTGACAGTGCTTGCAATGCATGTGTATTGATTTAGGGTCAGACATATACATTTCCTGTCAAATTGAGGGGGTTTGAGTGTAGGAGAAATGTACACAAATCCAAACTCAATTTGATGCCATAAAAACATGCTAGAAACTTACACATTGATAACACATAGCCATATTCTATGGAAAAATCTGTATGTTAAAGAGTGGAGCAGATTAATATTTTCATTCTGAGGTAGACTGAGGTGGATGAGTGCATATCTGTTGTCTAGTTTTCAAGGATATTCCTTTTCAAAGGGGCAATGACATGTTTACACATGAGTATGGTTAACTATAAGTCTATAAGTAACTTACCCCAGTTCCCACTGCATGCAGTCAGCCTGTTAGATGCCCCCCCAACACCTTCTACACACACACTACATGCACACAAACACTCAAAACACAGCAGGTTCCCCTTTGGTGTTGTACAGTGAAGTAAAGATGTCAGAAACAATGAATATGCCATAGTACTCTAATATTCATTGTACAATATCTTGATTTGAAAATGTTGGGCTCATAAAGCACAGCAGGGAGAGCTGACAGTGTTTCAGCTTCAAAGGCGTTGTCATTAAGTAGATGTACTGTAGTAGAGTTGATAGAAGGGGACGCTGTTTTTTCTGGGTGTCTGTTGGGAAGAGGCTTGGTGAATTTAATGCAGGGAGAAAGATCTCCTTTTCATTTTCCCAATCGACAAAAAATATCTTTCTCTACTAGCTTTCTTTTTCATATCATAATACAAGGCTGTCACTTTCATTGGTTCATCATTCATAAGAGTTATATTCACATTAAAGGTAACCTTTAAATGGAAACCATGATGTAACCATCACTTAACCATATTAATAGTCTTGTCAGACATCATAACTTGAAAAATGAAACGCCCTATTTTACCTCTCTTTTGATCAAGTTGTTTGTCTTTGTCCCCAGCAAAGACATATTTTCAGGTAAGCTAAAGCATACTCCTTATACACTTATGCATGTCTGCACATGCACACAGTTCTTAAAATTATGAGAAATTGCCTTTTGTCATTACAGGTCAGTCTTTGAATAGGTCTTTCCACATATCTACTGTATACTTATACCTTTCAGCCTCCCAACCCTCAGTCAGCACTTTGTTATTCTAATCAAATCACAAAGTGCTTGGCAAATGTTTTACCTAAGCACACTACTTGTTACCTGAATAAACTTTGTACTTTCATAGTGTATTGAATAGGGTTGTCAAAAGTATCGATACTTCGATAAGTATCGAAACTAAAAATTTGAAACGGATACAATACTCATTTGCAACAGTATCGATACCAGCAGTGCTTTCTCTTAATGAAAAATCAAACATATTATTTCTCCGCCTCCACTAGCCACACACACACACACACACACACCCTGCACCGCTGCCCACAGCCCCTCCTCTCACTAGCAGTCAGCTGGGTTGTTGCTTCAGTCAGCAAACAATGCTACAGAGAGGTGCCGACGAAGGGGGGTAAACACGTCAAACTTGGCGAAGCACCTTAAGGACCGACACGCCAGTCTATATAAAGAATTTCGAGAGGTTAGCGAAAGCTCCCGTTTCAACATCACTGAAGCATTAAACATTTATCATAAACGTTAATGTTCCCTGCACATCATCCGTTTTAGTTTAGCTAGCAAACCAAACGTTAGCTACAGAGCTAGCTAACGTTATCAAGTAGGTTTGCCAGATGCCCGGTTTTCGACCGGACTGTCTTCGACCGGTTTTCAGATGCATTGTCCGGGCCCGGTCAGAAGGCTCGACCGGACGTTGAAATGTCAGATTAAAATCATTCTGTCAATAATAATCCACTAACTCTAGCCCTGCTGATTTTTCCCTATCATTGGTGGGTATCTGTTGCTTCAACAAGCTAAAAGTGTTCTGATAGGCTGATGACTAGAACAGGGGTAATCTGCTGTGTAAATGCAAAGTTTTGAATGAGTTTTATCGGCCTACGTTATGGAGAAGCTGTCTGTCTGTCCGTCCATCTGTCTCGTTTGCACCGGGATTTCCCCCTGCGTTGTCGGATATTAAGAGACTAGTTTGGATCTCTGTGTCTGTGTTTTTTGCTTAGTTGCTTACAGTTTATGCTGCAGAGGCCAGGAGGCAATATGATGTTTCACATGCTTGTGCAGTATAAGCTCACTCCCCTCAATAAAAAAGAGCAAATCGTGACGGCGATCGACACCTGTCAATCAAAAATGTGTTGTTTGATCTCAGACAACTTTAAAATATTGTTAAGAAAATAATATTTAAAAAAAAAGATTGAAAATTCATTTTTTTCCCCCGTGGTATCGAAAATGGTATTGCATATCGATATTTTCCTGGGTATTGTATCGAAGTTAGAAATTCTAGTATCGTGACAACCCTAGTATTGAATACCTTGAAGGCATTTATTGTTATAGCCTACAACTAATGCACCTTTTAATCGTCTTTGGCTCCAGCAGTACTGGCTTAAAGATCTTCAACAGTGTACAATATTTCAAATATATAAATTAGAATTTCAAGGGGGATCAAAAGGTTGATAGTCGTTGTGAAAGCCCCAACATTGGTAATAATTTATTGTGGTATATTCCATTGTATCTCACCAGAGTTATGTAAAGGACACAGTAAACAAGTATGTTGCCCAATCACTTTGAGCATGGAGCCCATTGTCTTCCTGTCGGTCCTATCTCTGCCTCTGGTGCTTGTCATTAGTTGTCTGGGTAATGCAGGCTCGCTGCAGTCCGTCGCTATGTTATTAAATAGAGAGGCATTTATATCAGACAGCGGAGATTGTCAGAGAGTTTGAGGGGGAGAGGAAGGAAGCCAGTTGGTAAGTAGGAACTTGTGGATTTTGAAGGGGGTCATTTTCTCTGTTTTTTCTGCCGCGGACTGGAAAGTGAACACTAGGGCTGCACAACAAACAAGAGGAAATCGTATTTTGTTGTCATGGTAACACAAAAAAGGCAGGCTACACTTAAGCCTAGTAAAAGAAATACAGTGGTAGCCAGAATATGTTTCCCATGATGCATTCCTCCTGCATTTGCTCTACAGCAGCTGTATCAATAGTAAATCCGATGCAGCACCCTTTTCTTACTGTAAAAGTAGAACTGGGTAGACATATTGGAACGCCAATCTTGAGTCTTTGAAACAATTTGTTGCCAGATTGTTATTGTGACTGCTGATGGCTAAAAAGAGAACAGAATTTGAATGCAAAGCTTGGAGTAAAAGGTGGGACTTGATATTGCTACACCTGTTGCCCCCATTCTTCTCAAAGAACAAACTGAGTAGCTCTCCGAAGGTACTGCAAGTGTAGAAAGTAAATCATAGTATAAGCAAGCATTTTTGCCCAGCTATTCCATCCGCCCCTTCATGCCTCCTCTTTTAAAAAACCTATTATGGAAAGCCAGGCTTGTGCTCCATCGGTGGCTCTGTGAGAAAACCTTGTTGAATGAGTTGGACTGACTCTGTCATTGTCTCTGCCCTCACATGTTATGATAGGTGTCATCCCAGCAGAGCTTGCACTGCGGAAGTCTCATATTAGCTTGATTCTGCATCACTGATACTCCCCCCTGCAGTCGAACGCATATCTCTCCCTTTTAAAGTCATTACAAGAATGGCGGTTCCATCTCTAGCGTGTTCCTCAACGCCTATTTAATTAGCATATGTGTAGGCTACTGTATATCTGCCTCTGGCAAAGATTAATTTCAAAGGGAGAGTTCAATGAGCCAGTAAAGTCAAATGGATGTTTTAAGAAGAAAAACGAACATCTGTGGGAACTAGTGCAAGAAAATTTTCTCATTACTGGATCTAATATGAAGCAGTGCAATAGATAACAACTTCAAAATTAACATGGAAGTGGCTTGTGAGTTCTCATACTCATGTTGTACACATCTGAATAGAATTAGGTCTATGTTATGCAACGATTCATTCAAGAGTTAATTTTGTATGAGCCTGCTCTTATGATGGTATTTTGAGCAGTTTTACAATGGCTTTGTTTGACGTCTTGCAGAATGTTATCATGTTTTGTGTGTTTGGTAATGAAATGTGTTCAGGAGCAGCCTTTCAGGTGTCCTTGTACCCCATGGTGCCAGGATTACAGCAGGCAAAGGGACACAATCGGAGTGTTGAGGAAATTAAAAACCTGTGAGGCTTCAGTTGGACCAGCAAGGTTAATATCATCAAAGCTGTGTTAATTAAATGACTAAATTACTCTTGCTCTTGTTGAGCACTGAGGCAGTGCATATTTCTCTCCGTGGATATTGTCCCGACAATATTTTCTCTCCATTTGGCAGCCTTCCTACAGGTTCTGCTGGTAGAAAGCCAAATACTATGACAACCTCCATATTCAAGATCCTCCATGAAATTATTGGCTCAGTGGAATAGCATTCTCTAAATCTGAGTTGTATTGAATATGAAGAGGCAAGTAATCTTGAAAGGACCAATTTTTGTCCACCACAGTCAGGTGAGCAGGTTTACAGTAGCCTAGCAACCACACTGAGCCAGACAAAACAAGTCTAGCCCACAGCCAACCAAAGTTTAGAGCTTGATTGGATTTAATAAAATCACTTTAGTGTGCAGGGTGGAATAGGTTATTAGCTTATCCCATCTTCCCATCTGATAATTTCTTCCTCTTTCTGTCTCATTCAGTCACACACACACACACACACGATAAGTTTGACTTTTGCTACATGGAGCAGTTTGGATCAAAGCTGGCTCAGATAACCAGATGCAAAGCTGTACATCAGCGGCAGTGCAAATGCAGCCTCTTCCACCTATATAGGTCAATGATAAGCCTCAGTGGGCAACACAGTCTATACCTGTCAGTATGTCTCCACTGTGATATTATTTTTCATAGTGTTTACCATGTAACAGGGGCAGAAGCATTACCGAGACATTTGATCCTGTACACACACACACACACACACACACACACACACACACACACACACACACACACACACACACACACACACACACACACACACACACACACACACAACAGCCAGAGTACAGGTACCAGAGGGTCGAGGGTGTTTTTTTGTTTTTCCTACAATGGGAAAGATTGGATGATGCATGAGGGATTGACTATAGGTGGATTTTTGATGCTGTACGCTGCTGTTACTGGATACGATGCATCACAGTCACCGTAGCTGTTTCATTTCAAAGCTAGCATTCATTCAATGGGTGATGACCTATGGCAATGCCAAAAGCTTGATAGCTGCAATTTAGTTTGCCACTATTGGCCCAAAACATACAGCCAACAATTATTTTTTCTAGTAAAAGGTGGCTCCAGTAGGGGTTTCATTGCCCCTAGAGCTACCCAGGATCATTTTGTTCTTTTCCCTCTAAAGCTCAGCACTGTTTTTGCTCTCATATTGGTCAAAACCAAAAGACTATTAATTTTAACCTCATGTTTAATTTTCTAATGGAACAGGTCCCTTCTTTCATTAACAGCAGCCTAGTGGCTGGGTGGAGTCTATTATCGGATGTCTGCTCTGGCTAACACAGCTGTAAATCTAGACTCGCTACTCTCAGGTCAGACACGGTTATCTCCGTAGGGCCTATACACACACCACCAGGCTCTTTTACTGCCAGAGAGTAAATTAACATTAATGGTATTAAAAAGGCCACAGTTTCCTTTCAGGGTGTCATCTAAAGAGTCACTGTCAGTTGAGCCAGAAGGTCAACCCCAAAGAAACTGCTTAACCTATGGGTTAAGCTTCCATGGGTCGCACCCAGGCTGCTTTTATATATGGTCCCCTTTTATGTTTTGATCCCAACACACACAAGGCTCAAATTCTTTCACAGACTCCATTGGGAGTTATCTTCATTTGGGAGGGGAATAATGGTAGAGATAACATTTGTCATTAATATAGAAACTACTTTAATGACAAGACTCAAACTAGTGTGTGTGTGTGTGTGTGTGTGTGTATAAGCATATGTGTGAGCTTTTATAGTAGTCTGTCTCCAATGGGTGGTGCATAAGAGAATACAATAGGTAGCATAGTAGGTAACTAAACTATATGAAATGAAATGCAACCATGTTATTAAATACAACCGCTCTCATGTCCGCAGTCTATGTTTTTCCCCACTTCCTCTACCCCACCACCCTCCAGCCCCCACCCCAACTCTTCTTTCCGCTCTCTGTTGGTATCTTATACACCCAGCTGGCCTCCCTTGAGGCAGACAGTATCCCTACGATGCACCATGCTTGGCATATATATCCTCCGGTTATCAAGCAGAGAGCAAAGCAGGCTCTTCACATGATTGATGAGCAAATGGGATTTTAATTCAGTTACTCAGCCATCACCCTGTGGCCATATCTGCATGTCAGCCTTCCTTATTTGGAGACTTTCCTTATTGGGAACAATGAGTGACTTGAAGAACATTTTTCACCCAGTTGGCAGTTCTGTTGTGCTGATGATTTTTCGGCGTGCTTATTTTAAAAATGTACTTTGCCTGGCCCCCATTTTAAATGAAACCAGCATGATTTTTTATAATGTTTCATAGTGTTAACTTAATGCCTAGACGATAACATGGCCCATATTCATAAAACTCACCAGCAGGGTTAATGACGCGGTAGTGGGTAAGACCGTGACAGTAGGCATTTTCCCTGTTCATAAACAGAGTTTACCGCCTCAATTTTACCGTTTGTGCTATTTTGGCACCACCGCCCACTTCTGATCATTTGCATGTCCGTAAGCAATTCATAAAAGCTCACCGTTGTGCAAAGAATACCACTTGCTCTGGCAAGGTGGTATAGTTCCAACTTATCATTTTCTATGTTGAAAAAAAAAAGCTTCATCAATAACCAAAATATCTCTAACAGCTATGTTTTGTCAGTGTGTTTCAGTGCTCTGCTGGAGAGAACAGCTGTCTTTGCCTTTCTGGCATATCTAGTTTGTGATCCATTGTGCTTGCATGGATGATCAGGGGGGTGATTAATATGCAACACTTCATTTACATATTGATTTTCATTGGCTTTCATCTGTGCCACTGCAGACAATAGCGCCACGGTAAAGTGTGTCTGCAGCGGTAGCCACCGCCACGGTAACTTTATGGATCACCTCAAGTAACTGTGCCAAAGTTTTTGTGCTCCACGACGCGGGTACAGCTGAGTTCTATGAATATGGGCCCATGGGTCTGTTGGGATGGACGCTACAGTAGTAGCATTTAGTTATCTTCAGCCTTCACAGGAATTATTGTGTGGTGTTGCTACTGTAATGAGTAACCTCACCACATTTTACTAATTTTACCCTTTCCCCTCTCTCTCTTTCTCTCGTTCTCTGCCTTTCTCTGTCTCTGGGTATGACATTGTATTCGATGTCTTATTAGAGCAAGGATGAAAGTAGGCTTTTGCCCAGTACAAAGCAATGAAAGATATCCTTGCGTTTGAAGACACAGGCGCACAACGCAGCTTTGTAAGTTTTTGTTTTTGTGAGGGAGGAGGAGTTGCATTTTGCAAGGCTATCAAGCCAAGTGGCTAGAAGAGAAATGGGTAGTGCTGTTTTTTTTTTTTGTTGTTTTCCCTGCTCTGACTGAATGAATGGCTGTTGTACCGTTTTTGTTTTCTTTATTTGCTGTGAGTGGATTTTATGGAAAATCTGTCATGACACATTGCATTTATTAATTTTGGCAGAATAAATGTATGTTGGAATTCAGAAGATGAATAAGTGAATGAGATACATATATAATCAATCCCTCAATCAATAATCAATTTCCATCCTTAGGGTAAGATGGTGAAGGGAATGGGAGGAGCCATGGATTTGGTGGCCAGCGCTGGAACCAAGGTGGTGGTCACCATGGAGCACTCAGCCAAGGTGTGTATATGTGTAAGCATGTGTGTGTATTTTTCATGCTTGTTTCGTCTATCATAGCCATCATCAATTACCCCAAAAGACTCTCTCAGGAATCAAATTCGTGATAAATAGACTATTTTCTTTTCCCATGTAACCTAAATACCTTCGCCGGCGTACCTCGTGTCTGCTTCCTATGGTAATGAGTGTGAGAGTGTTATGACTGATTAAGGATGATTCTGTTAATGGGCTGCTTAATGCCTCTTTACCACAGAGCGCCAGCTCATCCTGATGGGGTTTCGTAGACAGACAGTCTCCTTCAGTCTGTTCTTTGCCTTCAGCTAATTTAAATACAAGTCTAAAATTGGACTCAAGGTTTTGGGGAACAGCTGATCAGTTAGACTGGTGCTGCAGTAGAGATAAATCATCCCACAGGCCTGGTGCCAGCAGCAGTGGACGATCCAGCTGAATTGGTTTACTTTTAGAAAGTCCAGACTGACATGATGCAAGGGCAATGCAATGTTCTGCATTCATAGAAGCATACTGTTTTTTTGCTAATGGGAGTCTGTCTGGCGCCCAGCTACAGTCCAGATGGTGCAACAGGTGAGCATAAATTTTCTGCCCTGAAGCCTGCGTTCATTCATGATTGGGGGAGGTGGGGGGTAGAGCTGTATGAAGCGTGCATGTTTGCCTCTCAGGCAGGCTCTGAGGCATTGGGACGTGTGTGTTTTTGTTAAAGCTGACTGGCGGGGAAATGGAGACACACATGGGATATGTGCCCATATACCCTTGGGGGATACAATAAGTGTACGTAACCAGCTGCATCCCTGAAGAAAACACACACACACACATTTCAAGTGACTGACAGGCTGAACATAAACTGGACAAATGACCTCCAGTTCAACCTTCCTCTTAACCCCCTACCCTTCTCTTTCAGGGTGGGAAGCACAAGATCTTGGACAAATGCAATCTGCCATTGACAGGGAAGCAGTGTGTTGATCGGATCATCACAGAAAAGGTGTGTGTTTATCAGTTTGTTATATTTGCATGTATAAAGTATGCAAATTTGTATTCATCAACCTGAATTTAAATGGAAGCTAATTGGATAGGTGGATGGATGGATGGATATTATTTATTAACCACAGGGTTTAACATGAATTTATTTGAAAAAAATTTATATTACCATGTATAATTATGGAAATTCATTCTCACTAACCCAAATTTTAATGGAAGGTAACAGGGATTGAATTGATGGCAGCCAGCTGCCCAAACTCAATTCCGGTCCGTGGTGATCATTTTAGTCTCATTTACATGATCCTCATGGCAGTTTGAACCAATACCAAGAGTTACTCAGCCATCACCTTGTGGCCATATCGGCATGTCAGCCTTCCTTCCTTACAGTCCCTACAATTTATGACCTGACTTATTCCTTTACAATTTTTTTTTCTTGGTTTATTTGCTTTTAATTGACGGCGGGCAGTTCGCTATGCAAAGTATTACAGTTTCCTTCCATTCAGGAGTGATTGAATGAAACTGAAATGTAATAAGTTACCTTTGGCAGTCACTGGGTTTGTCTCCCTATTTTATCAACAGCCAGTCAATTCTCTAAATATGTCAATAATAAACAAGACACATGGAAAGAAACACAAGACACACACATTGTATCTTTATCTCTCAATTACAACACACACACACACACACACACACACACACAAACAAACAAGCACACAGTGACTGATAGATGGCTGTGATGCAACAGAGTGACATGGGTAGATGGAAATTACATTTATTCAGTTAACACTAATCCAATCAGCTGATTTCTGCGAGGAGGCTGGATATTGATTTTTATATTTCTCATGGTTGGGGTTCGGCCTCTCTTTATGATGATGTATTTTAATGATGTTATCATCCCTACCACATGGCCCAGCTTGTTACTGTCACTGTGGTTACTCATGCTCACTGCTTCATCAGTACGTCTTTGTTAAACTCCACAGAGCTCCGTTCAAACACTGCTCATGATATTTGCCAAACCACAACTGAATATAGGGGATTACTCTTGAAATTTTGAACACAATCAATTGTCATGATGGTATAATCTAGGAAAATAAGGCCCAGGTTGAAAATAACCAGAATGATAGGCTTGTGCAGAATAAAAAAATGTTTTGGAGCAGCATATAAAGGGTGTGATTTTTCAGGTTTTTTTGACACATCCAATCCTTTTTAATGAGAGATTAATGGTCCTCTGGCTTTTTCTTGCTTCATTGTTTTCCTAATCACATCCCTGAATACTTGGAATCTACAACAGAAAACTTGCCACAGTTTTTAGTATGAAGACGTGCAGCATTATTCGAGTATGTATGTATGTATGTAGTGTAGAACAGTATGTTTTTTAGCTGCCTATTGGACTTTTCTTCTCCCCTTGGAACTGTCTGTGTACATCTGTTTCTCTGGTGTCCAAGCAATATTGCCACCTTATTGAAACACTCCCATTCTTCTCTGCTGTTTTTGAAAGGTACAGTTTTAAGTCCCTCCTGTGGTATTCACACATGGGAGTAGAGCAGTCTAGTTTGGCGAGAGATTAGACAGAAGCCAATAGCAATTAGTAGATGCAGTGTACTGTGCTGTGCAGCATTAAACACTACTATTATCTTTCATGCAAAGTAATACTTTGGAGCAGCACAAAGTTTGATTCTCTTTAATCCTGCTGTTCAATAAGACGTAAAGCAGAACAAATTAATGGAATTAATAAACTGAAATTATGTTCAGTAAAGAGGCAAAGAACAACCCAACGCCTAAAAGCTACTACCAGTAGAATTTGAAACTTGAAACTTTTGTGACCCCTTGTATCCCTTAGTAGTAGTGTTTTACGTCACTGTCACAAAGACGACTTGCCACTTGTTTCTCCTCTCCAGAGAAAAGACAAATATGTATACAGAAGAGGTGACATGAACTCGTCATAATGCAAACTGAATAATGGAACTGGAACAAACTTTTTTAAGGAGGTGAGTTATTTTTCCTACGGGTTCCATCAGGAGTCTGTCAGTCAAAGGGTGCTCTCTCACTTGATATTGAGTGATTGAGTCACTCATCCAGTGTTGGGTATAGCTTTGCAACTGTGGTGGCTAGTCTAGTCTGTGACAAAAAAAATGTTTTCTGCTGGCAGATATTTTAGTAGCAACTAGATTGAGCTAGCAAAGCTGTTCTTTGCATAACGGGTATGGAATTTATTAAGTTCACCCAATGCTAATGAAACGGCGCCCTCACACCTTGTATTGAGTGATGCTCGCTCATACAGTGTTTGTATCACAATGTGTGTTTGTAACTACAGAGGCTTATGCAAAGCAGTTTTGCCTAACGGATGTCGAATTTATTAAGTTTGGTCAATGCTAATGAAACCTTTTGGCTAATAGGCTACTATAATACTGAAAGTCAGCTAAACTACCAGAGTGTAGCGATGTAGTGGAGTGGTTCTACTCTTCGTGACCATACATTGGTGATGTGGTTATCCTGATTATTCCAGGAATGTAGTAACTTAAACTACAGCAACAGTTGATGCTGGGCATCATGGGTCTGTGCAGCATCTGTACTTGTCTATTCGTTTGCAAACAAAATATTCTATACGTAGGAGCTTGAAAATCGGTGGTTGCTGGAACTACTTGATTAGGTATGTGGCCGTTGAAATTGAATTTGCACCCTCCACAAAAGAAAAGGTTAGAGAGGACAATTGATGTCATATGACCCTTCATCAATGTTGATTCTGGATGTCCACTCTATCTCTTGTAATTTGGTTTTCCCCAAAGTGATGCTTGAAATCCATTTGACCATACTTGTCCCTGCTCTTGTGACCTCGCTGACTTGGAGCTGACTAGACCGAATAACGGCCCAACTGAATGACTTTGAATAATGCCTGAGGGCTTCATTGAATGATGACTGGCTTCTGAAGGGCATAGACATGGCTGTTGTCAGCCTAGGCTTTCCTAGGAAACACTGTCACATAATGTGTCAGAGGAGAGTGGTAGAGGGGAGATGTGAACAAGCTTGGTGGAAAAGAGGGAGCTAGGTGGTGTGAGCACTAGTAGGGAAATAGGGAAAATGAAAAAGGGGCTAGAGGGGGAAGGAGGACAATGAAGTGAGAAGTAGAAAGGAGGAAGGAACAGAGAAGCAAGGAGACTTGAACACTGTAATAACAAGCGTGAATTCGCAATAGCTGTGACCACGTACACAAAAATTTCCCCACCCTTTGGCGCCCACAGTTATGCACCTTTTTGTTATAGGCTACTCCCACTGCCACACCCCCTTTTTGCCAATTGGCATGAACAGTTAATCAGCTGTCCTTTGGCTCATGACCAGCCTTTCCACAAAATCTTGTGCAAGTCTGTGAATCCATTTGGAAGTTATGCACCTTTTTGCGATAGGCCACTCCCATTGCCACGCCCCCTTTTAGCCAATTGGCATGAACACAAACACACACCTTCACACACACGCACTTGACCTCCATGCCAAATTTCAGCCTCCTAGGGCGAAAACTGTGGCCGCCAAAGGGTGGGGACATTTTTGTGGACCAACCAACCGACCGACCGACAGAGCGAGCTATAGAGCTGCTGGTCGCAGCTAAAAACAGCGATATACATTGCATATAGGCCCATTTTGTTCTTTGATGTATTTTTCTTGTTCCCATGGATAACTGGCCAAATAGATAACATAATGTCACATTGAGATATTTCCAGTAGAGCTACAATGGAGTTTGATAGCAGAACACTCTTCAGCTGTCTAAAGCATTTTGGTGTCAGTCCCCCAGAATCAAAGAGCAAGGGCTTCTTTCTAGACTCACAACGTTCAACAATCATAGATGGAGAAATCCGTCATAGAAGAGGAAGAGATACCAATTTCTCCATCGACAGTAGTATCCATAGTCCATACTGCAGTGCAGCCACAAGACACGTTGCAGTTTGTAGTTTCTTGACTGGAAAAGTTTGTGCTCTTGCTCCTATTATTCCTATCGCTATTGCTCTCTTCACCTACACCCCTAACGCACCTAAATGCACCTAAATGCACAGCTGAATGGAACAAGTTCAGACATGTTCTCTTGGGATTAGTAGATAAGGCAGGTTGAGGGAAAGTGGATACAACAAAAAGGTAAATTACAACACTTCATCAGAAAATAACTTATGAAATGCATTGAACATGACAGATTGATGATGTATAACTGTAAGCGTAGCCGAGGGTGGAATTTTCCTTTTTAAACAGGGATGAGCAGAAGGGAGGCAAGAGCGTTTGGTTCAAAAAGGTGTGGGGGAGGTAAAAAAAAAATAATAATAAATAAAGGCCTAGAGAGATGTTCCAGTAGCTAGTAGAGCTTGGTGCTGATGCAGTTCTTTGTATTGTCACATACTGCGGTCAAGGCCCTGTTACCCTCTGGTGGTTACAGCCTCTGGAGCTTGCTCATTGAAAACATGAGCTGTCATGGGCAAAGACAGTGTGTCCATGGCGTTTGTTCCTGTTTTTTTTCCCCCTCGTCTGTTCTTTTTTGCTCTGCTGGCTTTTGTTGCTATTGCACAACATAATTTCTCAGCGAGCAGATTTCTGTCAACATTCATAAAGGTTAAAGCTCTTTCTACCGCCCTGGTAGCACCGCCACCACCTCCCCTCCACCCTCCTCATTTCATCTTCTTCTGCTTTCTCTCCCTCCCTGTCCATTAACACCCTCCCCTCTTATTCCATCCCCAACTTCCCACTTTTGTAATGGCTTGAATTCTTACTTTCTAATTACTCATCACCTCCCTTTTTTTCTCATTTCCTTCCTTCTCTCCTTACACCAATTTTCCCCTTTTTGCCTCTCTCCTCTTTCCTTCCTTCCCTCTGCACTTCTCCTCTTTCACTGTACTACTCTATTCCCCTCAGTCCTGCTCTGCTTAGTTGATTTTGGTCATCGCAAACACCTCTACTATATTTTCTTTTATCTTACCATCTCCTCAGGCCTCTTCTATTTACACTCCTTTCTCATGTCCCCTCTCGGTGAGGTTTACCAAGCCACAACAAACAGACTCAGGAGAAGTGCAGCTTGAATCTTTGTTTTTCTATTATCATGCCTCACTTCAGCCAAGACCCACAGCTTTGAGAAACCTTATGTTGCTCAGTTGGTCTGGCTTTGTGAGACAGCATAGGAACCCTAAAGACTCCAGAGCACATTTTAATGGTATGTATTTGTTAATGGGTCACTGATCACTGATAAACACTGTACAGGTCATGACTTACCCCCATGGGGCCTTCAGATATCTAGCTGTCACCTTTAACCATCTGACTTTACTTAGCTTCCCTCCTTTGAGAAGTCTCAGTAATGAGGTAGAAGAGAAGTGTTGATTTTTCTCACGGTGGGTTCAGTGACAGCAGGCACTGATCTAAAACACTACAAAGAGCTCTTTAAGAAAGCTGGCAGTGACACTGATCCCAAATTTACATTTCACCCCATTTTTTTCTACTGGAAGTGCCATCCTCAGAGTACTTTTCAATTATTCCAAAATGGAGAGCATTATTCAAATCGAATTCAACACCCAATCAACCTTCCCTCAACAACCAGAGAACCTTAGCTGTTGAATAATAATAAGTCCTCTTTTACCCACATGAATTTACCCAAGTCGCTGATTCTAAAAGATTTAACGAGTGTAGAATTTGGTCATTGTCCTCCACCTAGGTTAGGGTGGCTAGCATTATCATTGCTGCTCATACTGCTGAGCTGCCTCTGACATTCTACCCAGTCTCATCTTTCCCCATTGCTCAACAGTCAGAAGAAATAAAACCCCACTCTCGATTCCCACTCTGTGTGTGTGGGAATGTGCGTCCGTGTGTGTGCAAACATATGAAACAGGGCACTGAGAAGATATCTTGGTAACCAGTGGAAAACCAGAGTAGTGATAACACAGTAGACTTAGAGCTTTTACCCGCACTGAATATCACACTGGCTAGTGGCTACAATTACCCCTCAATTCAAGAGGTCTTTATCTCACCTTTGCCATTCACACAGCAATTTGATTACCAGTGCTCATGCTCATATGTCTGAGTGGCCAAATGTTTCTAGAACTGTTAGGCCCACATATAGTTTGGGCCACTTATAGTTAGTAAGGAATTGCCGCCCTTGCATTTTTTGTTGATAATGTACAATATCTTCTGAAATAACTGGAAATTGAATCGACTTTGGTCTTCACCCTTTCTTTTGATTTAAAACAGCACATGATCAAATAATAACAAAAAAGAAATCTTTTATGGCTTCAAAATTGAAAAGCAGCGTCACAATTATTGGCACCCATTATAGCTATTCCAGTCAGTTAGTGGAAATAGATTCTTGTTTGCAGTGTAATTCAACTCACCTGTGACAGGCTGCAGGCGCATACATGGTATAAATTAACCAATGATACATTTTAAAGTGAGAAAACAGTCTGTTCTGCTTTGCTGTTCCTCCATGACAATGATCAAGAGAAAAGAACTGTCTGTGTATCATCAAAAATAAGCATTCACAATGCTATAAGGCCATCTCCATATGCCTTGGCATTGCTGTTTCCACAGTTTGTAATATTACCAGGAAGTTTGTTGCACATGGAACTGATAAAAAAATCTCCCAGGATGGGGATGTAAGAGGAAAATTGATTTCAGATGTTGTCAAGGTTGGTGCAATGCATTGGAAAAAAACACCTTGTATAACATCCAAAAATTCTCAAGGCTGACCTACAGAAGTCTGGGGTAATGTTTCAGCCCGTTTCCTACACCCGACACTGAACCAAGAAGGGCTTTACGGTCAGAGATCAAGGCAAAACCCCACTGCTGAATGAAAAACACAACAAGGTCCAACTGATCTTTGCCAAGATCCACCTAGACAAACCTAAAGTTTTCTGGGAAAAAGTTATATGGACTAATAAACCATATTAGAGCTGTTTGGTAATGAGGATCAGTGCTTTGTTTAGACAGTGAAATTAAGATTTTAAAGAAAAGAACACCCTTCTTCAAGTCAAATATGGTGGTGGTTCCATAATGATACAGGACAACTTGAACATATTAAAGGGATCATGAAATCAGAGGATTACCAAGGCATTTTGGAGCATATTATGTGTATATTATATTACCAGTCTGAGTGTTGGCTAAATGTGTAAATACGCACAACTTAACTTTCACCATAAAGTAGACCCAAGCCATGGCTTCTTTTTACATACCATTAAGAGAATCTATTATTTGGTCACACCATCCCCTCTAGTATAACTTGTCTGGTCATTCCCCAGCTTATTAGTGTGAATATGAGCCAGTGTCACTTCCTTTTTATTTGTCAATTTATAATAAGATCAATAAAATACTACAGCTCAGTATCTTCAACTCAGGGTGTTTTTTCTAGATTGGTCAGCAACACAATAACCTACAAAACCACTTTTGGGTTGTGAGAAAATGGGTTTGAAAATGGGCGTAAAAATATAACCCCCTGCAGTAGAAAAGTATGAACCTGGTGACAGACAATGCCTATTGTAAGTCTGGTAGTGGTTAGCCCTAATGAGTTCTCTACTGGTTGCCATCTCTGCATGATTAAAATCTCTGCTCTAATTTGTTTCCAAAATGAGAGCAAAAACTGGGGCCTTTCAACCCTGCCAAAAAAACACAAACCCTTTCCCCGCCACACTGAAAAACACAGACTGACGCTGACATAAACGCAAATTATGTTCACACAAACACACCATGCACCTGGGCTTGCAGTGGCCAGGAGGGATAGCAATTGACATGTTGTCCTAAATGGTGTAGATATGATTTGAGACACAGGGTGGTAGGGAACCTGTTGCCCCAGGCAGTGTCTCTGCTGCTCCTCTACAGGGTTGGCTCCTGTCCCCTCTTTTATTTCCCTCGGTGGGGCATTTTATGCTCTATTTTGCCATTCCTTTTCTCTTAACCACAGGTCCCCTGTTTACAGGCTTGTTCGCTTGCAGCATTGTCATTGAAATGATGGATTGTGATTGTTTTCTGTTCATCAGTGTGTGTGCACACAATGAGTAAATCGTGTTACTTCTGTGGCCTCTGGTGCTTAAGTTGCTACTGTGACATTGGTCCGCAGAGTCACTCTCTCAATAGTTTCTCTTTTGGGAAATGGTTATTCAGGGAAACAGCATTTCCACTTGAAAAGTAAGAAAATGAAAATAATTACCTATTCATTCACGGATGAAGCAGAACGTTCCTTGAATTACTCAATCATCATAATGGTCCTAGAAAAATGTTACCTGTGGCATTTTCAGTAATGACGGCAATGTCAAAGACAGACATTTTCCAGCTTTCCAATTTAAATTCTGTGGTTATGCTCAGACTGTTTCAGTTTTCTCTTAAAATCTACAGTCTGTAATTGTTGTAATGCTTAGACAGGAGCATTTGTTTTGGACAAGCTTTTGAAGTGTATCTGTTGGAGGGAAAAGACGTCTGACTTTTGTCTCAAGCATTGGTTTGGCAGCTAACACATGGGGTAGTCTAGCAGCTTCTTAATGATTAGCTTCTTCAGATGTCGGCGATTGATGACAGTGGTGGTGACGTTGATGAAGATTATAAAGCAAGGTGACTCCGAGTTTTTTAGGTTTCACAACAGGAATAAAGGCTAGTTTTATAATGGGACACCTTTTCTTCATACTTCAATAGCAGTCAATGTGTGTACAATTCAAAAGATTTTGCGTCAAAGTCTCTTATGTATTTTGATACAAAGTATGTCAACCTCTGAGCTCACCTTGACACGTCAGCACTGCATAACACCTGCTATATCTGGACAATGCTGTTCCACCTATCTTGACCACTCCTGGCATACTTTGGCAAATTTTGAATTTTCCTTAATCAATTGCGACACGTGTCATACTTTCGCACTTGGAGATACGTGTCAGTGTCTGCATTATCCATAGGCCCTTGTTCCTTGTGACATTCCATCTGTCTTGCTATTTTGGAGTGAGATTTCTGCCTCCTGCCCTGTCACTGTGTGTGGTTCTAATGAGCTGAGAGTCCTGACAGGCTTTACTTGGATGTTAGTGTGGCTCAGCCTGTCAGTCCCTGCTGAGAGAAGCCACAGGACCCAGCTCAGTTCACTAGGTCTGGCCTGTCTGCATAAAGTACATTTTTTGCATAATGTGCATAATCAGGAATAGTGATACCACTAGCAAAATTGTTTGAGCTGTACGTACATCTCCCTAATTTCTGTCACTTCAAACCAACATTAGCTATGCAAATAGTAGTGTGCTGTGGAATGTAACTCAAATTCATATATCTCTCCACTGCTCATAGTCATGTCAGCCACTTACTAAGCCGGCACTTCTGTGTTAGAACTGATCATCACGTTACGATTTGAATAAAAGCTCCTTGATGCTCGATGGGGATATTGTAAAACAGAAATGTGATAAAGGAAATGAGCCAACATCTGAAAACACTAGTACTTTCCCCAAAGCTAGAGTCGTGTTTATTTGGTTATATGACCTTATCTTATTTTATATCTCGATATTTTGATTCTTAATTCTTCTTGTTTGTTCACAACTTGCCCTCTGCTGTCTCTAATAGCATTTTAATCAGTCTCAGGTCTCTCATTTATGTTGTATAAACCATCCAGGTCCTTCAGCAGCCAGTGGTAATGAAGGAAATGATAGAGTAAACACACAGGACACAGGAAATTATTTTTCAGTGTTGAAGCTCAGACAAAATTGACTAAATGCACAATCCAAAAAAGGGGAGAAGCCAAACACTACACCTAAGTGTTTCTATTAAGAGATGAGATAAGATGACACTCTGGGCAGAACAAACTATCACTCTGGTGTTGTTGTAAACACAGAAATGGCCCCAAGATGGGAGGCTTTTTTCTTAGTCAACAGGTGTAAAGCTTGAAGAGGTAATACAAGGTTTGTTTATGTTCCCTGCAGATACTCCAGGAGCCTCAGTAATTCGTGCCTCATACCTACATATCAAAATGATTTGCTTTATAGATGCTGCCTTCCGATGGTTAGAATACATTTTGTTTTGTTTTGGAAAATTGTCTATTTCCATCAAGGATGGTACACATTGTCCTCATGTGCTGAAAGTCAGTTTTTTGCAGGATTCTTCACAGTAATTCACAAAAAAGGCTTAGAAGTCCAATTGCACAGACTGGAAGGTGCCTTTGGCCATATATTTCTATCACAATCAGATGTTCAGTACTCCTGTTGAACCCAATAAACACAAAACCTGAGGTTCAAATCCATCTATTAAGGAAATCCATTACTCTCTTTCTTACCATATCCTCTTCTTATCCTCTTGCCCTCTCTCCAAACCTCTCATCCTCTTCCTCCCCTCTTTCTCTCTGCCAGGCCGTGTTTGATGTGGATAAGACAAAGGGCCTGACTCTGATAGAAGTGTGGGAGGGCCTGACGCCTGAGGATATCAAGGCATGCACAGGCACAGATTTCGAGGTGAGTGACTTAAATTTGGCCAGTGGCATTCCTTGTCTGGCTTCAGGGGTCTAAACCACCAAACATCTCCAGTCCCTGTTGCCTTTCTCCTTTTGGTAACATTGTTCTGTTTGTTGTCTAATAGGTGTCTCCCAGCCTGAGGCCCATGCAGCAGATCTAGGAGGGCTTGGAACGGATCTGAGGAGTGCTGACGTGAGGGCAGTGAAAAGGATAATCCTGTTTTTATTTTTGTCTGTGTGATGTTCAGATGATTCTTCAGCCTAAGAATAGTCAAAGAAGCACGTAAAACTTGAATGCATGGCACAGTTCCCTGGCAGTCGGCATGCAAACATCAGCGAGATTTAGCCGCCACTAATACTAAATTAATGGAAGTCATATGAGCCAACATACATGATTCAGATTTTGGACAAAAGAAAATCTTAATTTAGCGCAAAAATAAAAAGTTTAGCTGTTAATTAAAACAAAACATCTGTGATTTGATAAAGGGATTAGGGAACATTTTCTATTGTTCCATGACATGCATTAATTTACAAGTGGCAGTGATTAATTTTTCCTTATGTTTGTGTAGCATTACCAAAGAACCCAATCTGAAAATCACATGAAAAAACAGGGATTATTCTTTTAAGCTAAATGCAGTTGTACTGATGCTTTGAACAAAAGTCCTATGCTAATTATCAGGGATGGGACGATGTGCTTATCTCACGATACGATTTGATACGCGATATGGGGTTCACGATTCAATACAACCACGACATGATGCAATAAATAAAAGTTCAATGGCAACATGCAAGTATGACTGTGCAGAATTATGTTTTGTTTTTCAGTCACAAATCATTCTAACCATGGCATTGGCTCGCTAGAATGTGAACAACAATATAAAAATGTCATTACAGTGCAAATAATATAATTTGGATGGAGAGCTTGTGAAATTGTGATGGGACATTACTACAGCAGAATAAAATGTAGCCAATATCACAATCCATTTTTATGCCCCACGATACATATTGTCACATTTCTGTATTGTGATACATTGAATTTCGATATATTGTCCCATCCCTACTAATTACTTACAAATACTTACATTACATCTCCTGACTCATATTTACTGTAATGTCCATTAACATAAGTGACTGTAACAGGATGTATAAGGGATCCACAGAGGATGTTGACAGGATATTGAGTGAACTGCTATAAATTTATAAAACAAACTTGTGCTGTAGATCAGCTGTCTGGACTCAGCACAGAGGCAAAATGTGTATTTAGTACTGTTAATTTATGCTACACTCAGATGCAATAACGTCTTCGGATTCTATATCCAGTGTAAGATATCCAGTGTTTTGGATGAAGTGAAATGAAGTGGTTAATCTGTTTGATTGAAACACATGCTCTTTGTTATAATCACCTCTGTCACAGTTTTAAACTGCTTCATGAACCGTGTCAGTCTATCCCAATGTTTTGTCATTGTTGTTTTTGTTTATCCCCAGACATGTCAGACGTGGTTGGCATACAATACAAAAGACATTTTAGCTAGAAAAGATGAAGCCTTTACGTTTTCTACTGTGTTCTGTGCCCTTGCCTTTGTATATAAAATAAAATACAACTTGTGTGCAGATTGGAACAGTTGGAACAGTATTTTTTTGCTTCTGACCCCTGACATTATTTACTATTTTAATGTTTGTGGATAAAAAACAGATAGGTATCTTAAAGAGCCAGAAAGAGAAGTGTTTACTGTTTATTCTGGTCAATTATCCGTTCAGATTATTCAACTCATCAGAGGACGCACACACACAATGATTGAGAAAAAAGCAAGTGATTGCTCTCAGAATGATTCCTTTTGACACTACAGGTTTAGAGCTTTCTATATATGGATGATGGGCTTGCATTGACATTCTTGATGTGATTTCTCCACTTGAGTAGAGAGGCGCTGCTATTACCTGAGGGCCGTTACGTAACTAGAGAATTCAGCCAATGGGCTTCTGGGTTCAAGGAGATCAACCGGGTAGGATCATCAAGCAGAAAAATGGAAGAAAGTGACAGGGGCTTTTGCCACCGGCTGTTGTTGCTAATCCAGCACATCCCTTCATGAGCCGAAGTAGAGTGGTACCCTATAAGCCTACATACTCTAACCTACTTCTCATACCGTTACTGGAACACGAGGTAATGGGAAGCAGAGGGACGCACCAGGCTTCCACATGGATGTAGTAATTCACGAGCCGAGGGTTTTGAACGTGGATAACACTCAACTGGTTATAGTGAGTAATTGTAAATGAACACACTGAAACCCGAGTAACTGATATTCGCTTTAAACGTGCATGGGCAAGTCATACGGTCCCAGTTTGGTGAAGAGGTCGGGCAGATTCAGCACCACAAGACTGGACAGCTCCCATGTAGAGCAACCGCCTCACTGATGCCATGTTGAGGTTCAGCCAAACACGACGCGTGCAGTAAATCCTGCATAGTGCTGCTGGCATGTTCTCCATCTTTAAATGAAACCGTCATGACCTAACTTTTTGAATGACCTATAAATGCTGTTTAGATGCATTATCACTGCGATAAATATGGCTATGGCTCTCTGTCATTTGAGTATAGGGCCGGCCACAAACAGAGCATGCTCCTAGGTCAACTGGAAATGAATGTCGACCTCAGTCCAGCCCACTAACCACACCGCCCTCCGGTGTTTACAATAGGAAAAATAAAGAATCGTCAACGTGATAAGACGATATTCATCTCAAAGTAATATCTAGTAATATACTAATTTCAAAAGTAGTGCTATTGTTTTACTTATTACTCCCTGGGACTAGGCTATTTTCTTAATTATCAGTGTAACTATTGATGTCCAATGTTATCTTTTTGCTCCATAAAATTTAAGTAGGCTAGATGAAATACTTCCACCCGGAGAAAGTAAAGTTTTCTCCCTAACCCTAACCCATGAAATAACGACGACTGGGCCTACTTATGAGGAAAACGAATCTGGAGATGGTTTGGGGGATTTAGCCTAATTTTTGGATAATTCAACTTCAATGTAATATTCAGAGGGGCTCATATTAACAACAATAACCATTCATTTTGGTAACTGGTGACTGTAATACTAGCTATAGGCTAACTGAAATTGAGACGGGTCATTCGTTACATACTCATCACTGTGGAAAAGTAATAACATCACTGTAACACGTTACCACCCAGTATTGCTCCTTAACTGTAACCACACAGCTCCATCTATCCATCCATCCACATTCTCACAATTGATGTGTACGCGCTCAGGGGGGTGTGGACTGACTCACGGTCGCGTTGGTGTGTGTGTGTGTGTGTGTGTGTGCTTGGTGCGCGGACTGGAGAGAGAGAGCGCACTCCAGGTTGGCGCAGGCACCGGGAGAACGGAGCGTTGTGCACGGCGGCAGCATGGCTTCGTCTCACGGGAGAAGCGACCTGCGGTTTGCAGACTGGATGGCAAGTTTACCGCAGAGCATGCACAATATCCCGCTCACCAACCTGGCTATTCCCGGTAGGTGTTTATTTATCGGTTGTAAAGGCGTGTGGGTAGGGTGTACGTGAACGGTAAACCCGTGCGTATTGTAAGACAACGTGTTGTAGGCTGCCATATGAGAAATCAAAAATGTCTTGGCTTTAATATTTCAATTTCTTTCTGATGTTTTGCTTAAACTTTGATTTTGTACTTTGCAAAAAATAGCCCAACCTTTCTTCCAGTGTAAGTCTTACAGCGTAGTATAGGCTACGGCTTTGGTTTTCATTGTACCTGGTTCGAAAAAGGATGAGACCTGTTGCGCAACGTGCGAAGTGCCATGTGTAGGCTATATCCAGCTTTTAGGCTTTACCTCATGTCATGGTCCGCTGTAAGGGTAATAATACACGGTAAAAAAAAATAAAAAATCATATAGGCTACTGTATATTCTCCCCTATACCTACGCTATCTAATATTCCAAATAATGGAGCTGTCATGAGATAGACGAGACTGTCAGAGCTGTCAGAGCTGCTCATAAGTCCCAAAGACATGGATGGGTGAATTACTGCTTTGTTTTTCCTATATGACTTTTGGTGTGTGTATTAGGGTGGTGGCCATAGAGGAACGAAAGGGAGTGGGATGGACTCATTATCCATATACACAACTGAAAGTCAGCTGTTTGGCCTCTTTTACCAGTCAGGGTGCAGGTCTGCTTAACTCCATACAAATTATAAATCTTGATTGTAAAACCCACCACTGATCAGACTGATGGATTGGCTAATTAGCAGCTGGTTAATTCCATATCAGCTACCTAGTGATTATGACACCTACACACAAAGCACTTTTCATTCTTCATTTTCTCGCATTTTCTAGTCCTTTGTAACCCCCCCCCTCTCTCTCTCTCTCTCTCTCTCTCTCTCTCTCTCTCTCTCTCTCTCCCTCCCTCCCTCCCTCCCACTCTCTCTCTCTGTCTCTCTCTGATGAGCTAATGTATAAACACTGGGTGTGTGTTTGGGACAGACAAGGAGAACGGAGATGGCTTGGTCCTCGGTGTGCAGAGAGGTGTGGCATGGCACTGATCACAGCTGTTAATGATGCCAACACACATGCGATTCATGGCAGTTTTTAATATTTCAAATAGAGTTTTGTCCATCCAGGAAAGACAAGGAAAGAGAAGTGGCATGAGATGTATTTCCCCCATGACAGCAGGTCTTGCTGGAACACACAACATGTGCTGTGTGACACCACAGTTCTTCCACAATAAGGCAGCCTGGAAACATGGTCTGTTCCATCTAATTAGGTATCATTACTCCTCATTGGCCCTGTGGCCCTCCAGCCCAGCTGCTCTCCAGTTTACCCTCCATTTGGGCACAGATTCATATAAACAGCCTCTCTAAATCTTGTGCTTCCTTGTGTGTGTATGTGTGCGTGTGTGTGTGTGTGCATGTGTGCGTGTGTGTTTATGTGTGTTCAGAGAGCACATTGGCTCAAGGTTTCTCAAGCCAAATCCCATAATCCACAGGATTCTGTGTAGAACTTATTTAATAAACAACCATGTGTTTTTAATGGGATGTATTCCTGATGTGTTTTAATGGCGTGTCTCATATCACCTCCTCGTGGCTCATGTTACAACACAGCATTTTAATAATACAGTGAAAGTGAAATGGGGAGAGACAAGGAACAAATGAGACAAGTATCTAATTTCCTCCACAACTTCATTCCTCCTCTTAGCTGGAGGAATATTATATTCATGATGGTGGATTTCTTTAGCCCCAGAATTCAACCATTGCTGCCTTTCAGTGATGCTATTTATTTTTGAGCAGGCTGACACCCAGGCCAAAGCGTTTTGGCAATTTGGAATACTCTTACTGTGTGGGGGTGAGGTTGTGATGTCATGGTTTTATGCTGTTGGCAAAAAACTAAACAGTCTCTCCTGTGTTTGTGTTGCCAGCTTTGCACAGCTGTACTCATTAGTATACATAATCATCCATTATGATTGGCAATGAATTTATTTCATTGTTTTCCTCTTCACAGTGACAGTTAGAGAGGACTTAATCAGTATCTGATTTTTATGATATTTTAATGGCATCCACTCATCGAGAGCATTTTTAAAAGGACGCTCCATAAATTTGCCCATCATATTTCATTATGAATCATGGGCTGGATGTCTTGTGTGGGATATGGAGTGTAGCTACACACACACACACTTGCTTTCTTTTTCTTTCCCTATCCCCCACACATCTACCTCCATCTCAAAATGATGATATATAGCCCATGTGCTGTATACGCCTCTCTGACATGCCAATCATGCGTGCGTGACTTTTCTTATTTCCTTGCCTGGTGCAACACACACAAACACACACACACACACACACACACACACACACACACACACACACACACACAACATATTATAGATTCTGGAGGTAGCATGGGTGTGACAGACATCTGCTGTATGACAGATAGTCAGTATCTACCCACCATATGTGCTGTTACTGTACCCCTGACTCTGTGCACCACAAATGATGTTGTTACCAGCTCAGTACCCTCAGATCCTCGGCCAAATATTATTTGAAAGGCTTTTAAATGTCACGGTATATATTATGTGTATGCTGAACATGGATTTTTACTTCTGCAGTAAACCACCTTGATCCAGATGGACAGCCGGTTAGTTAGTCCGTTTGTTGTTGTTTGTTTGTGAATTACTTGGTTAGTTATTGAGTTTGATTGTTTGTGTAACCAAAGCAATCAATTAACAACTAATTTATTTTACAATGGCAGCCTGGCAAAATGGTTGATGGATTAGTAGGCCAAAGGCTCTTGGCTCAGTCCATCATGCTATTTCTAGTGCTTTATGGTGGCAATAATGGCAAAGTGCCATCTGATCTAAGCAAGAGTACCTACCTCCATGTATATATGTACATTACACTTATCCAAGGGCAGGCAAGTGCTTTAAATAATTCATTGTGGTTATATCATTCCTTGTAAAAATAACACATATAATCAAATACATTTTTATAAGGATAATCTTATTTCTGCCAGTCCTCTGTGTGTTGAACATGGTTGCTGACCGACATGACCCAGCTGTCTGTGTTGGATCCACATGCCGCTTTCTTTGGCCTCAAAGCCTGCCGACCTGCCGAGTCTACAATTCACATGACCTGCGCCAGCTCTACGCTAGCCAATGGGGGAGAGGGGGAGGGGGGGGAGAGAGACAGAAAAATCAAGATTGAAGGGAGCGAGAGAGGGAGAAAAGAGAAAGTTAAAAGAAAGATAAAGGTCAGGAGAGAAAGAGGGAGTGGTGGCAGACTAATGCAGGCCATGAAAGGGAAAAAGGGAATGAGTAGTAGCTGACCAGTGGGGGACGCGGTGTTGTTAGATCTGCTACATGAACACCACAGACCGCCTGGCTATGCACCGGTCTGACCCATCACAGAATGAGATGGTCAGCACAGGTGGGCTGCCACAGATAAACCCGCTTCTCTGCGGCTCTGTCACCATGAAACAAGCTTTGCAGTGTCTCAGACGCTGGAGGGTGGTGAATGGCTTTCTGGATTTGACTGAAGTAGTGGGAAATGGGATTTTCAGTATTTCTGGTGGAGGTGGAAGTGTATGATTTGGAGTTTGTGCTTATTAGCATGAGCTTACAGTATGTGTGTGTATCTAAGATGTTTTTTTTAATTACATTTACTGTATATTAACACAGTGATTCTCAACCTTTTTCATATCAAGGACCCCTAATTTAGTACACATTAGGGCCACAGACCCCCATTTGATGAGATTTTGTCTCTCCGACCCAAATCTGAGAATATTTTTATTGTTAGATATGATTTTGTCCAGCTTATCTATATGTAGAGAGATAACAGTGAAACTGATCAAAATTCATTCAGTCATTCTTCTACATTCTCTAATTGTGTTAACTTCTTGTAAATGAAATAATTGTGAAGTTTAACAATTCATCAATTTGTTGGGGACCACCTGGAACCCACTCAAGGACCCCTGGTGGTCCCCGGACCCCACGTTGAGAACCACTGTATTAACATACAGCTCAAAAATGTAAGATTTTAATTCGGATTTTGACTTGGCCTGGCTTGTATTTAGCTAAGAAGGGGTTGTTTGCAATCAGAAATATTGTGATTGACTTCATTCAAAGCGGGCAATCTGTTCCAAAACTGGAGGATGGGATGAGAGACTTTACCTCAGAGACATTACTACATTGCCACACATAAAACTCCAGTGTAAGATTTGCATGACAGTAGATTAAGTTTTGGAGGCTAATGCTGAATGAGAGGACTCGAGGGAGCCACACTCAGCCTCCCCACTGGCTGACTATAACAGCTCAAGGCTTTACCAGAGGTAAGAAATGAATAGCATACCTTAGGCCGGGGGGGAAGGGTGAAGGCATTCTATTAAGTTAAGCTGACCTAGCAGGCGATGAAAACAAATCCATTGCAGAGGAGGCTTCCTGTGACTTGTTGGTTCCCTCGGGGTGGAGGGAAAGGCCCAGGACTTTCAGCTGTAAATCTGTCCATCAATCCCTTGGTTAGATCACTCTGCCACTTAAGCCCCCGAACAAGGAGGATAAATGGTATCGGATGCCTGGGTAAACACTGAGTGCAGAGAGATGTTTGAAGGGCAGGAAATCAGGCAGCTAAAAGGCGTTGGAAAACAGAGGATGTACAATGCAAAAAAGGAGAGGGTTGTGGGTAAAACAAACAAGGGAGGGGAAAATTGTTTCATGTTTGGTAGAGAGAGAGAGAGAGAGAGAGAGAGAGAGAGAGAGAGAGAGAGAGAATTATTTATAGAGAAACAGAGCAAATGGGTGGTAAAGAGGTGAGGGAATGGTGCAGCTATTTTCAGTAATGGATATCTCTCATGACCCACCCAAATCTCCATTTAGCTCAACTTTGATTTGACCAAGGGGCAGTTATGGCCCTTAAGTGCTTGACTAGATGCACCTCCTGCCCACATTTTAAACTTGTGGCTCTATACAATGCCTTGGAAAGCCACCAATCTATCCATACTGTTCAGTAGATTTTAATACTGACAGCTAGACAGTTGAGATGCTGTTTTGCTTGTCAAGGCTTAAAAGTAAAACCAGATCCTTCCCTGGGTGCAAAGATTTGACATCATGCAATGGATTTACAGTGTTTACAGTATCGAAACCAATGGTGATCTGCAAGTCTTCCATCCTGCTAAGAGCAACATTGTTTGCCACCAGTCTATAAAGACAAATATTCCTAATTAGAAATTAAGTTTGGGACTAACAATCCATGCTTTTAATAGGAATTGTTTCTTAGAAATGTTTAAATTGACTTAATCAGAAACTCCATCATCACATCATCTCCCCACAGTGTTCTCTGCTTACCTGCAAGCCAGTCAGAAAACTTTTCAGTTTCATAAGTTGCTAAAGGAAATTCACTATCAGAGTGTTTTAGAAAGTGGCAGAAATAGTTTGGTATGGATTCTCCACAGGCCGGCTTTGCCTCACCACTGGCATTTAATTGAGTTTCCAGCAGGAGGACATTTATCTTGTTTCTAAAAGTCAAGTAATTCCATCTCAACAGAAACAGCAGTCTATAGCGTTTGTGCTCCGTGTGCACTGCCACTCTAACAACAGGGAAGAGAGCAGCAAGACCACAGAGGAAGAAAGATGGGACGGCAGAGAGAATGCAACAGGAGTTTGAAGAATAGAGGGCCACAAGAAGGGAGATGGAAGGAGGAACACTTGAAGAATAGCTATAAAATGTATTGGAAGATCCATTCATCTCAATAGAGGATGAGGAGTCTGATTCATTTCTTCATTTCTAGTATCATTTTCCATCATCTCCGCCCTTTTCCTTTCCGTTTTTTTCCTCCCTTCCTGTTTCACTTTCCTCTTCTAATTCTCCTGTGTCTCTTCTATTTTCCTCTCCTCTCCTCTCCTCTCCTCTCCTCTCCTCTCCTCTCCTCTCCTCTCCTCTCCGCCCTGAAGGGATCTAGACAGTGCGCATGGTGAGCTGTAATGATTTGTAATGAAAAAGGGCATAAACCACCAGTGGTCCTCTCTTCTCATTCAGTCAGAATGACTCAGTTAACACAGCTCAACTTTCTAACAGACAATCATCATCATCATCATTATCATCATCATCATCGTCATCCCACATTAAGTGCCTCTCTGTGCCTCTCTCTCTGTCACTATATCTGTTTCTATCTGTCTGTCTCTGTTTCTCTCTCTCTCTCTCTCTCTTGCTCTCTCTCTCTCTCCTTCCACTTTCTTCACATCTTTGGCCCAGTTGGACATCTGCGACTTCATGTCCTGATCTGACGTGTTACTATGTAGAGAGTATTGGGGTAAAGAGTAAAAAAGTGTCTGTTCCTGTCGAAGTTCACAGTCTGCACATAAGAGAGGCCGGGGTGGTAGACTCACTGTCCTTACCGAAGAATCGTCAAAAGGGGAAGCTGGCATGGATTTGGGCTGTGCAGAGATTTATTGTGTTCATTGTGTGCGTGTTTTTTTGCCACGTGTCTCTCCACCCACGTAGCTTCACATCCATCCTAGGTAAAGCCATCAAACAGCGTGAGAATAGACAATGGAGACAAAAATTAATCCACAACCTTGATGTCAAAGGATTTAGAGCATGCAGATTGTTTCTGCCCTCTGACAAGCTTGTTTACGATGTGCAGGCTATGGCCCAGTTGAATAGAGCCAGAACACATTAATTGCGTATGGCTTTACCTAAATATTAGGTGTTTTTGTGACGGATGAGTCACTTTGGTTGATGTTGCAAGGGAGGCAATGAGCAGCATGAATTTTGCCTGTTTGATCAGTGGATTACATTTAGTCAGCAGAGTGGTCACAGTGACCCTCACTGCTGTATGATTACAACACACACACACACACACACTTTATTTCCATTGCGATTATTTAGATGCTACATTTAGTCAACTTTTAATAAAAGTTCAGACAGGGGAAAGTGGGAGAGGGAGTCGAAAAAAGTGAAATAAACATGAATACAGCCAGTAGTGGTTTGACAGTGGCATTATCTGGCTGTGGCTTAGGAGTTGAGTTGCTGTGGATACTGACAAGAATCCAACAGAATAACTCAACTTCCAGAAACAATGTTGAGATGTATTCCATAGTAAAATTTGCATGAGCAGAGAAAATTTTTCAAGACTTCAAAATGACTCTGCTTCCTCACAATTGTAAATTAATGCTTTGCCCTTGAGACATGCGGTGCAGCATTAATGTGCAGAAAATTATTTCTACAAACTAAAGAAAAATAAATCATCTGCAGAACTGCCAGGTAGCAGAGTTTGATGGTTGAATTATACATATGGAAAGTATAGGAAAGCTAGGAAGAGCATTCCCAGCTTTTTCTGCAGTTCTGTACATATGTGCTGCACACTTGGCAAACTATTTGGCCTTTTAGCATCGATATTGTCCCTATTACGCTGTGAGATGGTTTCTTTCTCTGATTTAGCATAATGCACAGGCCTTTTGACATATATATTTAAGTGGGTGCTAGTTAGCAAAGCACAAACAGGCTTTATAACTAGGCTACTGCTGAGGTATTCTGCTCTTATCAAAACCTGATGAGAGACTCTGTTTCACGATCCCACAGTAGAGACTATAGATTCTAGTTTGTATGAACTCTACTCCTTTAAATAAATAATCTCACAACCCAAAGACTCCATATGAACTGTGGAACCTAGTCTCTACCTGTCACAGAGGTGTAGGTATTTGTTGTGATATTCTTGAAACCCCACAGACTCTTTTAATATCCTCAGAGCTTAAAAAAAATTAATTCTCTGCAACAACAGCTGTTGTCACTGGTTAAGGTTGTGGTTTGGACCGGTCCCGTTGTGACCCTGATGGTACGGTTGATCCTGCAGTGACGCTGTGTGCTGCTCTGCCCTGGGATTCAGCTGTCTTCCCTGCTTACGGTCATTCTCTGGGCCGGCTGCGAGGAGCTGGCACTGGAGTATGGATAGCTGAAGGTCACTTCAGGCTGTGTGTGTGTGTGTGTGTGTGTGTGTGTGCATTTGGGGGGTGGGGGTGGGGACAGGGGGGTTATTGTGGTGAGCAGAGAGAGGATAACAGAATTACTCACAGTCTGTTTTGCATGACGTGTACGCACACACACACACACACACACACACACACATTACATTACCTTTTCTCAAACAGGCATGGAAGGTCACACTACCTTGAGCCCTTTCTAAAACAATTCCATTTGGATTGGTTTCAAAGGAAAGTTTTTGCATCACCCTATACTACTATCCATCACTTTGTGCACATGTTACAATAATAATCAGTAACTATATAAGATGTAAGTAGGCATATCAGTTCTTTTCTCAGTTCCTCGCAGCATAAAAGGCCTGTCTTTTTTCTTCTCAAGTTGTTTGAGTTCATGCCCTATGACCATGGAATCTGTTATTCAGGTATTCAGGTATTCATGTTGTTGCTGTTCTGAAGCCTTTCTACCCCACCAAGGCGATAAAACAATTGGGGGTTAATACCGGCATACAGACTCAAGTTCCCACTTTAGTTCCCTTAACACACATTTTGTTATCTTCTCCAGGTTCCCATGACTCGTTCAGTTTCTACATTGACGAGGCGTCTCCCGTGGGCCCTGAACAGCCGGAGACGGTGCAGAACTTTGTTTCTGTTTTTGGCACGGTGGCCAAGAAGCTAATGAGGAAGTGGTTGGCCACGCAGACCATGAACTTCACCAGCCAGCTGGAGGCTGGGATCCGCTTCTTTGACCTGCGCATCTCCACCAAGCCCCGAGACCCTGACAACGAGCTGTACTTCGCCCACGGGCTTTTCAGCGCCACGGTCAGTACAGAGGCTTCATTGCACCGGAGCTGGTTGTGGAGATTTAATGAGTATTTAGTAATGCTTGTAGTTACAATGTGATGTTTATGTGTATGTGTGCATTTGTGTATGCAGGTACACATGCTTGTGTGCGTGAATTTGTGTGTGACTGCAAACTGGTCTTTCAAAATGTATCATAATTGTTTGCGTCCGTATATTTCATATATCAATATGGAATTATATAAATGATTCAAGTGTATATGTACGTGTTCATCTTTGTGTGTGTGTGTGTGTGTGTGTGTCCGTGGTTGACTTGTGTCTCTAGGTTAGAGAGGGTCTGGAGCAGATCAGTAGTTTCCTGACGGCTCATGCCAGAGAGGTGGTGTTCCTGGACTTCAACCACTTCTACGGTGTCCAGAACATGCACCATGAAAAACTGGTGGCCATGTTGAAGGAAGTGTTTGGAGACAAACTCTGCCCGGTTGTCTTCGCCCAGGAGGTACTGCTTACTAAACACACTAAAACTAATATTCTAATGTACTGATGTACTAATATTTTGACTACTCATTGGTCAGGAGGTCGGATTCAAGGCAAATAAAGGCACTAATGCAAAAGCCGGCCTCAAATATTAATTTCAGATACTTGTTCCACCTGAGGGACTCTTGATTTAAAGCGGACATGCCACAAGCACTGAATTTTTTTCTAGTGTTCAAAGGGCTTTTGTCTGTTTGCCATGCACGACAATGCTTTCAATGTTTTGATCTGCTGAATATGCGTAACGATGGTTATCACATCCTCAGTCGCGATTGATTTGTTTGCTCAAAGTATCTCCTTTTGCATATAAGTCAAGTAAATCATTTCTCTCATGCTCAGTTTCCTCACTGCGCTGGTCTCCCTCCCGTTTTCTCACCTTCCCACCCTCCTCGTTCCTCCTCCACTCCCTCCCTCCCCCCATCCTGAGGTGTGCGTGGAGTACCTGGGAGAAGGAATACCAGTCAGATTTAAAATTCACCAACCCTCCATCCATCTCCTCACCCTTTTTTTTGTATCTTAGTGTCCAATCTGGTGCTGGTGCTGGATGTCTTGAGGGGGGCAGGGTGGAGCGGGGATGTGGGGAGAAGAGGAAAAGGCTGATAGAGAGTAAGTGGTGTGTAATAAATACTGGAGAAATGACAAACTTCTCCCAGCAGTACCGCGGGGGCTACTGTGGAGGGAGCGGGGAGAGAGATTGAAAGAGGTCGGGAAAGAAGAGTGAAAATAAAAGAGATAGAGATAGATGGTGTTTAATTTTAGAGCAGACAAATGGCTGGTGCTCTTTCCTCCACAGGTATTACATTCTCTGCCTCTACTCCTCTCTCCCTATCGTCCTCCAGCTCACCCCCCCTTCCTCTATTCATTTGCCTGTATGGTGAGACTCTTATTGGTGATGGAGTTCTTTTACTCTGCTATTCACTATTCAGCACTTTACCTCTCTCTCCTTTTCCCTCTTATGCCACCTTCCTCCACTCTGCCCATTTATCCCTAGCAGTAGGTAGGCTATGTAAGGAATAATGTCCAGCGAGAAGGTCATTAATCCAAACTAAATAAGCCCTGACAGGGTGAATCAAAACCTGAAAGCGCGAAGCGTATGTGTCTTTATCGCTCTGAAGGGGCTTATTTTGCAATAATGACCGGCTCCCTGTACATTATCCTGGTTATTACACGGCTACTTACGAAACACTTTTACCATTCGACACAGAATATTAATTTAAATTGATTTTATTGCAAGCTAAAGTAATTTTCAAGCTTTCGCCAAAAACTTGTTCAGCAGGACTGTAACCATAGAAACATCTGTAGCTAGCATCCATGCTGCAGCCATAGCAATGTAAGCAAAAGATTGCCATTCATCCTCCAACCAGCAATAAAAAGTTTTGTGCTCTCCAAATAAATGAAACCTAAAATTGGAAACATCTTCCATGTTTCTAACCTGCAGTAGGTTAGCTGGGTGTTTTTCTGCTGTAACCAAGGAGTAACATCATTTTGGCACAAGGTGTAGCAAGTTAATTTGACTAGAAATCAATAAAAACAACTGGACTTCTTGGTGAGTGATACAGTATGATTAGACGTGAAACAAAGGTCTGTTATGTGTATGGTGTTATGTGAAAAAGCAGTCTGTTTTCAGGAACCACAGACCTCAGAATGCTTTCTTTGGCCAATCAGAATTGAATATTCAACAAAGCTACGTAATAAATAGCGTGATCCAATGCATCAGGCAATTGATTTACAGTATGTCAGTAATGTTCCCTTATTCTACTTGCTTCCATTCAAATAAATCATAGCTTACTAAGTAACTAACACTCCCCATCTTCCTCTTCCACCTGGTGAGTCTCTAGTACCTGTTTGAAGGTATAATAGGTGCTCTCTTATATTTACTATTCACCACTCATCACTTTTTTCTTCTTTTCTCACATCCCCCCATCTTCCCCCACATACACCCCGCCTCTAACACACACATACGCACCCACACACACATACACACACACACACACACCTACACACCCACACCCACACACCCCCCCACACACACACACACACACATACGCTGCACCTCCCTCCTCCCCAGGTGACTCTGCAGTATCTGTGGGAGAAGGAGTACCAGGTGCTGGTGTTCTACCACAACCCCATGGCTCTGGAGGTGCCCTTCCTGTGGCCGGGCCAGATGATGCCCGCTCCCTGGGCCAACACCACCGACCCAGAGAAGCTGGTTCAGTTCCTCCAGGCTTCTGTCACCGACCGCAGGTCAGCCCACATAGATTTTACTGTGGCACTCTTTGCACTTGATGGATGGAGACAAATAATACAAAATCACTGTGGCATGTCAGGTCGTTCCACAGCTGCTGAGTGCAAAATTGTCACTCTCCATTGCCTCAAAAATTGTCGATGTACCTTTGCCTTACTTTTTATAGCACATGAGATTGTGAAATGCACAAACTATCACAATCTTTGGGCTCTGTGACACTCAAGCCCCTTAGAAAAATGAAAATGTTTGCTCAAACCTACATCCAATTTGTAGTTCATTTACAGTAAAGCTAATAGGTGTTTCCAGTCAATGTTACTGTAAGTAGGCCAATGGTTGTGACTAGTGGCCAGGAGGAAACCTCTGCTAATAATAGAAAGAGCTTATACCAGAGGTTTGACACAAATCTCACTGACATAAATTTGCATGTGAAATTTTGCAAGTGTCTAGTCATTTTTTGACAGAATAAGCCTTTTTTTGTTTCTTTGAGTGCTCTTCAGGAAATTACTTCTATCATAAAAATAGATTGGAGTAAAATGTGAATGTTGAATGTGATTCCTGCAGGAGGAAGGGGACCTTCTTTGTCTCCCAGGTGGTTCTGACGCCCAAGGCCAGCACTGTGATGAAGGGAGTCGCTAGCGGACTGAGAGAGACCATCACAGAGAGGTGTGTGCATCTGTGTGTGCTGTGTGTGAGTTTGTGTGTGTGTGTGTGTGTGTGTTTGAGAGAGAGAGAGTGACAGATTCAAAGCTGTTTCATGTTCATGTTCAATAGAAGAGGGAGACTGATTGAGATGCAAGAGTTAGCACCAGAGGTGACACACGATATGATAATATTCAACATACACACACACACACACACACACACACACACACACACACACACCGTGGGACAAACATCATGGTAGAGCCTCAAGCACTGGGATGCACAAAAGTGACAAGATTTACTCATAACAACTCACAACAAAAACACACACACACACACACACACACACACACACACACACAGATATGTGCGTCACCGTGGCATTTTATAACTAAATCCAGAGGCATGTTGGTTTCTACAGGATCTCCCGGCGTTTGACACTGACCTCATTCGGGTCTTTTGAACAGCTGCAACAAACCTGAGGGGAAGCTTCTCATCCTTCTCCTCTCTCTCTCTCTCTCTCTCTCTGTATCTCTTCCCGTCTAATTTCTGGTTCTGGCCTTTTTTCTTTTTTTTCTCTCTGTCTCATTTACCCTCCGCTTTGTCTGCATTTCACTCCCGCTTAATGTCACCAGATTGTTAAAGGCCTCAGCAGCGAAAACCATCCATTTTTCCCCAGCGTGAATAATTCATCTGATAACTGCGCTATCAGCCGCTCACACCGTGCATTTGGTTATTTTCATTTAGACATCCTTCTTAACTCCGGCCGTTCATTTGGCCGCACATGCAGCCTATGTAGAACGCGACATATCCTTCTGTGTGAGGAGCGTGAGGAGGAGACAGGCTCTCAGTAGTCTGTCATGCAGCTGGGCAGGGCGTACGCAGACACAACATCCTCCCCTGCTGCTCGGTTCACATGAATATGTCCAGCGAGTGTTCGGAGTGTCATCCTCGCGGCTGGTGTCTGGCTTGCAGACATTGCATGCTGCGTCAGATAGGTCTTTTATCACAGCGTGCCTCTCTCTGTGTTAAACCAACCGACCGTGACTCATCGCTCATTCTCTCCCTCTCTTGTACGTTAATTTTTCCCTCTTGCTCTGGTCCCTAATTTCTGAAGCTGCAATGCTGTATCCTAAAAGTGTTTGTGTTGGTGTGTTCCTATGTGTATGCCTGCATGTGTGTGTGTGTGTGTGTGTGTGTGCGTGTGTGTGTGTGTGTGCGTGTGTGTGTGTCCTCTCAGGGCCCTGCCAGGTATGATGCAGTGGATCAGGGCCCAGAGACCCGGGGAAAGCGGCATCAACATTATCACAGCTGACTTTGTGGAGCTGGGGGAGTTCATCAGCGCTGTCATCACCCTCAACTACCACCTGGACGAAGAGGAGGATGACGCCACCTGAGAACCTGCAGGGGGCGGCAGAGAGCACAGCCGCCGCCGCCGCCAGCGGCTTGGCCTGCGCTCTCACTCTTTCTCTTTGGCATTCATTTCAGGGGAAGCAGGGCTGCTCCTCTCACTTTATTTAGGGCTATAGAGAATTGAGAGATCAACTGGAGAGAGTGTTAAGGGAAGACAAGTTTTTGGGGGGGGTGGAGGAAGAGAAAGAACATAGGCTTGAGTGTTTGGTTTGAGCACTAAGAGAACGACAGACTTTTTGGTTTTTACCTATTTTTGGGATCAAAAGGGCAATTGGTTTTTCAGTGAGATGTTTATTTTCTTTACCTCATGTGCTGTAAATATACTTGCTTTCTCTCCTCCAATCAAATGCACTGTTTCTAGGCTTACCACTTCATCCAAGGGTAGGTTCCTCAGAGCATATCAACTTACTGATAAATGTACAAGTGCATTGTTCTTGGTATTCTAGTGACGGTGAAGGTTTTCCAGAGGTTGCTCCGTTACATAGGAGCCAGTCAGTTTAAACTAGTCGTCAGTCGTGTGTAACTTATAAACCATTCACATGTAGGCTAGTGTAAGTACCTAGAAGTTGTTTGTCTTGTTTAGAAAATCTGTCCATGAGAAGTTTTTTTTTTACAGTATGCATCCCTGGTTAGATCACTGCCAGTGTTTCTCAAAATGCCTCTAGCAGCTTGAATGCAGACTGCGTTTCTAAAAATTATTTCCCCAATATGTTTTCCCAGTACATAGAAAATTAGACAGACAGACTTTCCATTCCTTTCATGAGCGATAATCTCTCGAGGGGTTTTCTCCCAGTAATAGTCTACTCTGAAGTCAGTCTGTGGCCTAGACATTGATCAGACACCTGTGCACAGTAGTAAACCATTGATTCATCTCCTCATTCAAAACCACCAGAGAGAGAGAGATGGAGACAAACAGAGCGGCTGGGCTGGAATAGAAAAATATACCCATCATATCATGTATTTTCAATCTTTGGTGCATCAAACTATAATTTTCTGCTTGTCAGTATGTTTAAGATTTCAGGGCAAGGGTACTTGGCTGTCACTGCGGAGTACTAACAAAAAATAATTAATGTAGGACAGCTAGCAAGGTTATCAATGCCATTTTTAATGGCTGGGAATCCAAGGTAACAAATCTATTGGGTTTGCAGTGGTGATAGCAAAGCATACTTATGTTGGCACTCCTGAGATATTGACAGGCCAACAAAAATACACAATCAGTGTTTTGCTCAGATGCACCAACAACCTAAAAATACAGTGCATCTGTTGGGTATGTGCTGGTGAGATACAAGTGTATCCAACTTCTGCCTTTCCCCCGCTGAATACTTCGCCCTCTGTGTGTATCTATACTTACTGTTGTAGTGCAGTATAGATATGAGTCATCATGAGATCTGTCATGGTGTTGTGTCTTTCATAATATCAGGTGAAAATGTTAAGCCTAATGCTGCTGTGAAATGAAAACCTCATGTCTCAGAACATTTTTTTTTCTTCCATTTTTTCAATTTTCCAATCAATGCCCACATGTTTTTGAAATTAGGGGATGTTTTTCCAATTAGTTGCACGGGTTGCAAAGTGATGAAAGTTGCGTAACACATAGGGAACGGTGTTAATTCAAGTCAGAAAGGGAGAAAGACATTTTGGACATTTGGAGTCATGAGGGTTTTTGATGTGACAGCAGTGCTGTGTCACTAAGAAAAGCAAACAATAAGTGTTTCATTAAGATCTAGTTGTTGTAGCTCTTTGGTGTCTGCTTTATTAGGTGTCCCATGTTTTAGTACAGTATATCACCAGATTTCTGTTATGTTATATGAATAGGATAAAGTAGAATGCAGTACAATACATTTAATACACTGCCAATTACTTTGTTTAATTATTTTATAATGCATTTGATTAATTCTTCATCCTACATTTTTTCTTTTAATATGGAGAAGTACAGTCAGTACAGGGAAATTACTCTAAGAAAGATACTGGAAATCACATCTTTTCATTGCAAAGTTTTACACATGCATGAAAACCATGGCATATTAGACAAAATAAGCCACACACATTATGATCAGTGTGGCATTTTCTTCAGAGAATGTATTCTGTAAGGACGTTGTCTAGTTTATTAATGTAAACCAAAAAAGACAGGAAAGTTACATTTTGGATTTGTGAATGTATGTGTGTGTCTCGTGAGTAAATGTGCCATTTCTGATAGTTTCATCTGATTGAGTGACTGATCAGCTAGAAAGTAATGTTTGTACTGTATGTTTCATTGTAGAAATGAATTAAAGTTTTAAAAAGTTCAAACAAAACTCTTTTTTCAATTACTTCAGTGTGGATTCATGTTAAAATATGTTTTATATCGTGAAAAGCTTGTACATACTGTAATTGCAAATAGTTGACTGCCGATAAATTGTAAATGATTTAAGTTATTACGAAGAGTCATTGACAATAATTACTTATATCTTAACATATACCTTAACTGAGTTATCATACTGCTTCTTGTTTTTCATGTTTATTTGGTGTTTCAATTTTGTGCATGAACCAATATGTAGTTCTACATGTACTTTCTGTTGTACACCGAGAGGGTCCATGAGGTTTGTGCATCTCTGTAATTATTTTCATCATACAATAATATCATAATATAATAATTATTTTCATCATATAATTGTTAAGACCATGGTTTTTGTGTGCATCTGATTAGGAAATATCCTTTGTTGGGAATGCAAAATTTTACCCTTTAAGACAAATCTCTAAATTATTTTTTAACCGTTGCACTGCTACCCCAGAAAGATTAAGACTGAATCCACACAAAGGAGCAGGTTGGAAAAGGTTTGTAAATTGTGTTGTGAGGACAGCGTGTCTTCCCTGGTTCAAAATGTTGTCTTTGCCTTTATGTTCTTGTACTCCCATTTCTGGTGTGAAAAAGGGTCCTTTGCTGTTGTAAAACTCAAACATTTGTTTGTTCAAATGAAAAGTGACTCTGTTCTAAGTGGAAATGACCAATCAAATAAAGCTTCTATGCCTGTATAATGTTCATATTTACTTTGCTTTATTGATTGATTGATTAATTGATTGATTTATCGACTGGTTTGTTGGATGATGATTGGTTGCTTGGTTGATAAGTTGCTTGATCACATTGTCATTAAATCTCAAAGAATTTTAACCCTCATCCTACCAACATATTTAAGGACTACCGACTGGGGTCCCTGGGGACCCCAACAATAAACTACTGTAAGAAACAACCATCATAGCAAAATGTTAACTTATTTCGTCTCAAAACATTATTAGTTATGTAATTAATGTCATCTGAAAAAAAACAACAGATTATTATTATTTTAGGAAAGTTACAGTTAATTAAATTATGTATTGTATTTCTGACTTTGAACATCATCTTACCTTAGGAAGAGCAGTATTTAGGGTCGTCGACAGAGCACATGAGGAAATCTGTGTCTGCTGCATCTGTGTCTGTCTTCTTCAAAATAACAGAGTGCCCCTACCCCCCCTGATAGTGTGTGATACTTTAAATTAGGACCCATGGCAAACATGAACTCAATAAATAGTTCCATCTATTAAAACTGCATAGGCGGAATTTGATGCTTTTGACTGGGGTCCCCCAGGACCCCAATACATTGGTATTTTTAAAAAGCACTAATTAAAACAGAAACAGAAAACAATGATATGAAGTCATTAGGAACAAATTGATTGACAAAGTCATGAAAAATTGGAATGATAGAATAAAACACCTGTGAGATATGACAAAAAGTATACCTCTGGGGTCTGCGGGTACCCCAGTCGATAGGATGAGGAAAATCAATTTAAATCAGTGAACAAATGCCAGTTAATCCAAATCTAAACTAGATTTTGAGGCTTTGAGCTAACAGACCAGTATTTCAATCCCTGTCTGTTCAGAGGAGCATCCTCAAATCATCCAGTTACCACGGTGATGAGGATGGAGGCGGGTGGGCAGAGGCACACAGGGTGACCTTGCTGAGACTGTGTTTTGTAATTCAGCATCTGCCATCCTGCAGCCAGGTGTTCTCAGCAACCGAGAATATTTGTCGTTTCATGATACCAAGAGCTAGAAACAGAGTTTTACTAAGATGCTGACCTCACTGTGGCTCGCCGTGGGTGTGTGTGTGTGTGTGTGTGTGTCCAGGCGTGCCCACGCACCTTACCTAGCTCTAAGGTCTTTCCTTGCTAAAGATTCTCAATTTTTGGGTGGAATGTTATTCCGGCATTCTGGTCAGCTTTAGTCCATTTGACTTGATTTCTGGCCCGGTCTTTAACAATGATTTTAGAGAAAAAAGTGAAAAACAAAAAAATGTTGTGCAAGCTAATATGACCTTGGAGTTAAGTGAAACAATTATTAGTTCTTATTGCTCAACATAAATATTCTTCTTTTCTGACTTTTCTGATGTGTTCTGAGAAATTGCAGATGCAATGTCATTGTGGGTGGCTTTTCTCCTCTCACCTCCCACCCCCTCAGGTCTGTCTCTGTCTCTGTCTCTGTCTCTCTCTCTCTCTCTCTCTCTCTCTCTCTCTCTCTCTCTCTCTCTCTCTCTCACACACACACACACACACACACACACACATACACACACACACACGGGAAGGAGGTGGAGGTGGTGGTGGAGATGGCTGATGGCTTTCAGGCCACAGTCACATCTCCACACTAATCCCAAAGGTAATCCAGACTGCCTCTAATGGGAATGGATACTCTGGCCTTGGGCTGCTGTACGGACAAGGGAAAGGACAGAGCGAGAGAGAGAGAAAGAGAGAGAGAGAGAGAACAAGTGTCTGAGGTTGTTTGATGTAAATACTTGATTTCATAATTTAAAAATCAATGATATTACTGGCTACTAAAAAGTTGGAAAGGTCAAGATGAACACTGAAAATGTTTGGGTGGATGAAGGAATTAATAAAACATATTAGAGACAGGGGCAGAAGTGAGAAGGTTACTGAAAAGTTTGGAGTGTGAGGAGGAGGAGTAGTCTGCAGCTGATTATAAGGGTAAATGGCACAGGCTGGCAATTTGTCTGCCTACGGTACACCCTTGTCATAGGCTTGTGCCAAATGTTGCATTATGAGAGACATAAAAAACAACATAAAATGTTTTCCATTAAGAACTGGCATATTAGTCATGGCAATACAAGAAATGTTAAGTTAATCTATAAGCCAAGATGGAGTCATTATCAGTGACTGAGGAATAATTGTAGGAATTATTTTTTTTTGTTTTTTTGTCATTTGGGCTACGGAGGTAGCAGACAACAGAGATAGCAAGGGGACAGAGAGAGAGAGAGAGAGAGAGAGAGAGAGAGAGAGATTCTATGAATTGAAACAGACATACTTAATAAAGGCTCCAAAGTGCATCAAAAACACCCTTCAAATAATTATTTCTGTCTGTGTTGTCTATCTTGTTTAAAATAACAATCCCAGACACAGAATGAAATTTTCGTAATTTTTGTGGTTGGTGTGTTTATATCTTGTAAACTAGATTTTCAACGGAGTGGGAGGCGGTGACAGTGTGACTATTGGTGGTTGACCATTCATGAACTCCTATGGAGGCGTATACGCTTACGAAGGAGTTTAAGGACTTGAAGGAGGCAAACAAACATGGTGAGATGAGGAGTAAACTTCATGCTTCTTTCGAACCGTGCATTCTAATTATAGCTTACTCTTCCTCAGCCAAAAAACTCTAAATTAGCTAAGATTTCTACACTTTTTGGATATTGACACAGAATATGCTGCGTCCCCTGCCCCTGGCCTTCACAAAGAACATTTGAGGTGGCAGATTGACTACAAGTTTTCCATCTACTGATGAAGCAACACATCTAATTCTGCCGAAATCTTGGCATAACATTTATGAGTATAGCAATAAGCCGAGCAGACTGTTGGCTCGGCAAGCCCAGCAGGCAGCCTCCACTCGCTTAACAACTAAAATCCAGTCACATACAGGAAAGGTTTTGATAGACCCTGATGAGATAAACAAAACTTTTTTCAATTTTATTCTACCCTTTACAGCTCTGAGTGTAACTTTTTTGATAGTCTTACTCTCACCAATTTGATTCACTGAAGTCATTCCTATTCTAACTTAAGGAGACAGTTTGATATATTTTTGGGTTAGGGTTAGGGTTAAAAGCCCTCATATTTTAGATATTTTATATCAATTTGGAAAATATTTTCTGGGTACAGTCTAAATCTGCAAAAGAAGAATTTGAATGACCAATGATTTTTCCCCTCTGAATCCTGAGGCAGATGCACTCCCATCTAGCCTGCTCCCTTTTTGAAAGGTCTGAGATAGTCTTAAATGTTTAAGGAATCAAGGTTTCCCACTCGTTACCTCCACCAAGGAGGTTATGTTTTTGGTGCCGTTTGCTTGTTTGTTTGTTTGTTTGTTTGTCTGTTAGCAGGATTACGGAAAAACTACTGGCCCGATTTTCATGAAACATCGTGGAAAGGTGTAGCATGGGCCAAGGAAGAACCCATTAAATTTTGGAGCGGATCTGGATCCGACTCACGAACAAGCAATAATAGCACGAACCTTGGCGGAGGTCTGCGCTCTCCGAGTGCCCTTCTAGTTCTTGTCTATTTTCATAAATAATTTTGAACCTATTTTTGACAATTGTAAGCAAGACATGGCTAGGCAATCCTCACTGTCAATCCGGGTAAGTCTTATTAAGATGACAGTTCTGCCAAAGCTATTATATCTCTTCCAAAGCTTGCCAATCTTAAGAAAACTTTCTCAAACTAGAAGGGCACTCGGAGAGCGCAGACCTCCGCCAAGGTTTGTGCTATTATTGCTTGTGTGTTGGGTGAGTCGGATCCGGATCCGCTCCAAAATTTAATGGGTTCTTCCTTGGCCCATGCTACACCCTTCCACAAAGTTTCATGAAAATCGGGCCAGTAGTTTTTCCGTAATCCTGCTAACAGACAAACAAACGGACAAACAAACGTCACCGAAAACATAACCTCCTTGGTGGAGGTAATAACTCGATAAAAGTATCACCTCTTCCCTATGGGGGAATAAAACCAGACCAAACTGCTCCAGAGACCAGCTCTAACCAATTTCCTTAATTATTACCAGGCTTGTAATATTCATAAGCTTCTTTATTGGATTCAAGATAAACCAATCTCAGAGAAAGCTTCCTGGGTACAACTAGAGTTTGCATCACGCCAGCAGCACTTGAGCTCAATAGCCTGAGCTGCCCTGCTTCTGCTTAGTGGCAATGCAGGCTCAGACATAGTAGTCTCCCATAGACATGGGACGATATGAAAATTTCATGTCACGATTATCCTGGCCAAAATAATTGCGATTCACGATATTATCCCGATAATCATCAAAATATGCTTAAAACTCTTACTCTAAAATGGCACTAAAACATACTAGAATCACTTTACCTTACATTTTGTTAAGAAACAAATATTTTTATTGTATCATAGGAGATCTGCTTTTTTGTGAACATCCTTTTTAGTGAAAAACAAACAAGGACAGATTCAGCCTCGCCAACACCCAGCAGGTAATCACAATGAGAGAAAAAAATCCATTAATAAAAATAATCTACCTATCAACCTGATATCCAAGCATTCACATGGTTCAATTAGGTATGTGTTGTAAATGCACAGTAAATGAATAACTTGTTTTGTTTTCAGATCACACAGACAGAGGTACAGCAAGGACAGCAGAATGAATGCAAAAAAACAATCAAACAATCTTAAATAAGGTAATCATTAATTATAAGGTCCCCCTGCATAAATAAAGGATAAATACATTAATAAAAAATAGCAACATTGTGTGAGTCTGTTCTTTAAATAAAATAAAATCAATAGGACTGTACGTTAGTGAGCTAGACAGCTTTTTCAAGTCACTCATGAGGATATTCACGCTCGTGACGATATTCACGATTATCCTGATAATGGAAATTCACCAAGATAAAATTATCTTGAGTGTTTTTATCGCAATAAATGATAAAATCTTATATCCTCCCATCCCTAGTCTCCCACTCAGTGAAGGATATGGATACTCAAGGATATGGGCTCAGCGTAGGAGACACTTTGGGTTGCCTTCTATTCTCTCTCTCCTATTAAATCTAATGTTCAACCCCTCATGTATGAACCCTGGATTCATTGTATGGTTCAACAAAGGAATCAGTTCATTTTATATTTATAGAATACACATTTGCATGTTTCACTCAGCTGTCTTAAACGTATGATTTACCAAAAGCCATTTTTAGAGTTATGTTCAAAAGGATTTTCCCAGATAATCTTACTCTTACTGAATCTCATCTTGACCAAATTCTCACACTGGACCCAGGTGGTAAAAGCTTGATATCCATTATTTATGAAGTCATTGGTACTATCAGTCCTCACCCTACTGAAAACTTAAAAGAGGTCTGGGATGCTGACCTTGGTGAGTCCCTGACTAAAGATCAATGGGACTCTAGACATGGCCTAATGAAATTTAAAGTAGTGCATTGGGTCCATCTTACCAATTCCAGACTGGCAAAGATTTAACGGCCTTGTTGTGATGGTCCACCTGCCGATCTCATGCACAAGTTCTGGTTCTGCCCAAATCTCTCCATCTTCTGGACTAACAAGTTCAAAGCTTTTGGCAATATCTTCAAAGTCAAAATGTCCCCTGATACAATTTGTGCTCCCTTCAGCCTGCCGGTAGGGAATGTTCATATTTTTTTTTTTTTACCGTTTTTCCTGTTGGGTCCAGGGTGTCATTTTTTTAATTAGAAACAATTAAACACACAGTTAAATGATTCTGTCATTCCTTTATTACCTCCGCCAAGGAGGTTATGTTTTCGGTGCTGTTTGTTTGTTTGTCTGTCTGTTTGTCTGTTAGCAGGATTACGGAAAAACTACTGGCCCGATTTTCATGAAACTTCGTGGAAGGGTGTAGCATGGGCCAATTAAATTTTGGAGCGGATCCGGACCCGACTCATGAACAAGCAATAATAGCACGTACCTTGGCGGAGGTCTGCGCTCTCCGAGTGCCCTTCTAGTTAAAATGTGGACACCCTTTTTTTTAGACTTTTATGACTCCCTACAGGCACCGCTTGACAAGGATGAGTAGAGTGGGGCCTGTTTACGACTAAGTGGTCTAGCAATCAAGTCTTGTTGTTCTTCTGATTCTGGCTCTGTCTGTATTGAGGACTTGGTCCCCACTTCGACCAATCACACTGGGAATATATGCACTCATAGTACTTGATACTTGCTTTGAGTGGTGGCGGCCATTACATGGCATATATTAATAGCAGAACTTAAATAAATAACTTTTTTGATCCATTGAGCATACTGCCTTTTCCCCCCCTTTCTTTCTTTTCTTTTTTGTTTTCTATTTTAATTCACTTATACTTACTCTGATTCCTGTAACCTGCAGGGTAAGTAGGGTTGGACCGGTGGGTAGAAGGGAAATGGGAAAAGGAGTGGGAGTGGGTGCACTGCAAAAAACATCCATCTTAACAAGCCATTTAGTCGCATATTCAGCCTTCAAATCTTATTTTTGATAAATCAAGAGAAGAATTCTGCCACTGAGGTGAGATAACTCCAATACAGCTTCACTTGTTTCAGGAATTTTCTAGAAATGAGTGTCAATATCTTGAAACAAGACAGAATAAGGCAGATCATCGCACTACTATCCAGAAAATGACACTTGATTCTACAAAATTCTTGAAATAAGTTGATTTGCATTGGAAACAAGTGGAACTATCTCACCGCATTGGCAGATTTTTTCACTTATTTTAAGGAAATTATGATTTTAGGACTCATAATAGAAATGACTTGCAGTGTTGGAGGGTGAGGATTCCAAGATGTATGCCCATTTTGATTGTACTTATTGTGCTTAAATAACTTTGAAAACCAAATACTTGTAAAACAAACATGCATTCTGGTGGAGAGAAGCCACTAGCTCTCTCTCTCTCTCTCTCTCTCTCTCTCTCTCTCTCTCACTCTGTCTCTGTCTCTGCCTCACAGACCGACATTTTCTGGCAGACCGAACTTTCCAGGGCAGATGGTGGTCAAAGATGGTCCTCTGAACATCATGAGGTCCACAGAAGCAGCACTAATGGAGGGCACGGTCTGGTGGCTCACTGTCTGAGCCAACTGTTTTTCTAGCCTGAGGTATAGGGACTTGCTGGTGTACAGTAGCTGAGTCATTTGGTAATAATTTTAGCTATTTAGTAACTCACTTTTGGAGTCATTATTAGGTAGGCCTATTCTGAGCAAAGGACAACACATATACGTAAGTGTGTATTTAACTGTGGATTTCCACTTTTGTTAGAGACCTTTATCTACTGTAAACTGTATGAATTGCAGTGGCTTCATGCAGAAATAAGAGTTTCCACCCAATGTTTAAGATGAGATATTTTCAAAGATTACATTTCCTTGAAAAGTGAATCGGTACCTAATTCTCTTCCTTAAGGGACTGTTGTGTATGACAGATGGTGTGCGAAATGAAATATATGCACAGTCCTAATCAAATACATTGCTGTGCATTGTCGGAAAAGCAGGCTCATTTTCCACACTTGCTTATCGCAGGTAACATTAAAGGAGAAAATGCCGCACAGTTTCTGCATTCACTAGTTCACTCTAAAATTGCTGTACCTGGAAAACGGCTCTCAAATAAGATGCTTAGCCTGAGGGAGAAGCCATGTGTCAGTGAATGAATGGCTGAGTTTTTGGGGAAAAATGTTTGTTTGAGCTTGTATTTCCTAATGCGCTCTACCTTCTGCTGGCATTATCAGTTCAGGACCAGAGAACGTATTCTCATTTCCAAAACGTCATTGCAAGTATATTAATTTGACATCCCAGATTTGTAGGCAGGACGAATATGTCTCTTGTAAAAATGATAGACAGAAATCAATGTCCACTAATATAAACTCACCTGCCCTCGGGCTGCGGAATAACATTTTGTATCAACACTCAAATTCAGTTGTATTTCTTTTTGAACTGCCAGTATGTGATGGATATGCACGCCATGGGCTCCCTGCCTGGCAGTGACAGCAGATGTATGTCCATAATTAGACAGAGATGTGGTTTCCACATACAAATTCATGGGGATACTTGCTCATTAAACAGCAGAGAGTCTCAGGTTGGGCTGAGAGGGACGGCTGTTCTGTCTGTATGTGTGGAGATGCAAAAAAGCTGCTTGTCATGGACTTTATATAAGATCTCTCTCTCTCTCTCTCTCTCTCTCTCTCTCTCTCTCTCTCTCTCTCTCTCTCTCTCTCTCTAAGGTAGGACAGGGAGAAATCACTCAGGTCTACATGTATTTGATCTAAACTAAATTCAGGCTGAACTTGCAATGCCTTGTTAGGTCCTCTGCTAAAAACAAGTGAATCTCATTGCAGTTTTCCTCCAAAAGCTTTAGTGTCACATCTTTCTCTATAGCATATGTATTATATCCAGGGGATGAGTTTCCTTAGCCTTGAATCATATTACCAACACAGCTATGACAATCAAAAGGAAATGGTTCTCTATTGCCCTCCAGTGTTGGCTAGTCTATATCACATCTCAGAAACACTACTGACAGCCCTGGCTGTTTCCATTCCATTTCTGTTTCTGTTCTGATATAACTCATACAAGCTTTCTCTTGGGGGGAACCTCTCACCAAACAGCCATGTTCTACCACTTGATCTCCATCTTAATTTAGGCAAAACGGCAATATTAATTCAAATTTCAAAAAACCTTGTGACAAAATATGTTAACAATAAGTCAATCTTTGTGTCATTGAAAAAGATGACCATGGAGCTAAGATGCTTTTAGAGACCCACCCAGGGGGTTGAAATTTTCTGTACTGTAAGTGACCAAACCCCCAAACCTGCTCCTCTGATCTCTGCTAGCACAAATACCACGTGTAACATTAGTGCCTGCTGACCTGGATAACAAGGTGAGCCAAGCTCTGCAGTTAGGGCCACTAATTCGATCAGTAATGTGAGTTTAGGGAGATGACAAAGGTATTGACTGGTGGGTGGAAGTGAAATGGGAAAAGGGCAACACAGTTGAAGAAATCTATTAAACTTACTCCCCAGCAAGAAATATCCTTCAGTTCATTCAGGGAGGTTAATTTGAATTGGCTCGATAAGTAGTGTGGCTATCAGAACAGCTAGCAGGCTATCATGCTAGCAGGTAGATGTTCACTCAAAATCCCTGCTAGCATTCTGTTGTTGCTGTAAAGGGCGTGAATGTGAATTGAACACCCCAGACCACACAAGCGGGTGGACTTTCACTTTTGGTTTCAGAATGATTTTCTGTTTTCAAGATCTTGGCAGGAGTTCTCTGGTCTAAACTATCCACCAGAGACGTGCACACACATGCACATATGGACACACACAGACGCCCACACACACACACACGCACACACACACACACACACACACACACACAACTTCCATGGAAAGTTCCATGGAAGAAAAACAGAGTTTCTTCCCAGAAGTATTCAGCCCAGACTCCTTCAGACTCCAGAAAACAAATAGCCAGCGTCTGAGTCTGTTCACAGCTCCTCTGATCACTGCTCCCCTCTCACCATGAAGGCAAGTAGGTCCGCATTCACAGACAGGGCAACTCTAAACGATAACTTTTTCAGATTTGTCTCAGTGATGGATTAGACGTGAATTTACTTTGGCACTTTTAGAATATTTATAAGTTCACTTAAGCCCTTTCCCTTAATCCTCTCGTCTCCGCTCCTCTCCTCTTCTCTCCACCTCTCAGAAGATTGTACAAGTCTGTCTAACAGGTTTGCCATGGCTGCTATTCCTGATGTTCACTCCCAGAGGGTAAAGCTGTTTCTACTTTACTACTTCAACATTTTAGAAAGACTGTAAATGTATTTATTTTTTAAATGCAAGGACTGTTCTATTTGGTTGCATTTATTTCTGTCCAAGGTTTTGTAACCAGAGAATTCACTGCCAATGGGGGCCTTATGGGGAATGGTCTGAGTGTGATGGCTGCACCAAATTACAGGTTAGGATCACTTAACTTGTTTCTTACCAATATAACATACTGTATATTGCCTATATTCTTACTTATGTTACCCTTAATTTATTGCTGAGCAGTGACCTGCAGTTCTCAGGGTGCAGAAGAATCTGCATTACTATCCTTCTGCTCTTTTACAATGAATGCTCAGTTTAATGAAAATCAATTGAGGCAACAAATTCCATCACTGTTTAAGTAGTTACAATATAACTGTTAAGTAGTTAAGAAATGACCACACAGAACACAAAAAATGTCATCTTGCATACACCAGATTTAGCAACAAAGCTGATGCAAATTTTCTTTCTGGCATTTTTACAAGCAACACTTTTTTTATGATTTCTTTGCTGTATGTTTCAGACAAGAAGCCGAGCCATGGTGGTCTACGCTCAGTTTGAAGGAAACCCCTGTGATGGAGAGCGGAGCCAGACCCAGACCTGTGAAACCACACAAGGCTGCCCTCTAGAGGATGGATGTGGAGACAGGTTTCGCTGCCGATCAGGTTATAAATGAAAGATACTTCATTCCCACCTTCATACAGTATCAAATGACAATCGTTAAACAATAAAAACAAATCTTTTTGCTATCATTGCTGTCTTTGCTGTCTGTGTGTCTGTTTGTGTGTCTGTCTGTCTTTTGACCAACAGGGAAGTGTATCAGCAAGTCTCTGGTGTGTAATGGGGATCAGGACTGTGAAGAGGATAATGAGGATGAACTTGTCTGTGACCCATTGCGAAGATACCTTGTATGTCTAAGTACAGGCTCCGGCCTCCCGCCTAACATTGACCTCTTAGGATTAGGGTAAGAAACAAGTTCTCATGTATACATGCACCCATGTATGTCCCCATTTGTTTGCATACACATGCACACACACACACACAAGCATGCACCATACACTATAAACCTTTTACACACTCTTCAGAGGGATAAAGGTGTGCTCTCTTCTCACCTCTCTAGGTTTGATGCTGTGTCTGGGGAGCGGAGGGGCAGTGTGATCAATACAATGAGCTTCGGGGGCCAGTGTCGTAGCATCTTCAGTGGCCTCCACAACCTTCTCTACAGATTGCCCTTAAGCACCATACAATATAACTTTATGGTTGGTCACTCTGGCACACCTATAAGATTGCAACCTATATTGATAGTTTTGTCATTCATTAATTAAAGAAGCTACATAGTGGATTTTCTTATTTTCATTTTGTTTGCTATATAATTCTAACAGTAATTATTTTATAGTATGTAATGTGACATACCAAACATACTTCTTGTGAATCTGTGATTTCAGGTTAAAGTTCAGAACGACTTCAGCGACGAGGTGTACTCCAGCAAATGGCACTATGCTAAGGACATTGTCAACAGAGAGACTGTGAGAGGAACCACGTCGGGATACCGCAACTATGACTTCCATGTGACCTATGACAAGACCCAGGTGTGTGGCGATCTGAAATTTTGGTTGACATATAACGCTTAACTCCCTAACAACAAATGTAGACATTATCCACCCTCAGAAACAGGTACATAAAGTCACTGACATCTTTTTGTCTAAACCCCCAGTGACAAAAGGTCAGTTCTGAAAAGGACTTGTTGACGCGTTGCAGTATTATAGAATCTGACTAGTTAATATAACTCAATAAATATAACTAGAGAATTTAGCATATATATTGATTAATGTGTCGTTTACCATATCATTCTGTTTTTTTCTGTTCAGAACCGCGAGCTTTTGATTTTAAAAAACGACATAGAGCTCGCTCAGTTCCAGAATAACGCACCTCAGTACCTCCCGATATCTGAGGAGTTGTGGAAGGCGTTGGCCAAACTCCCAGCGGTCTACGACTATGCTGCCTACCGGAAGATTTTAGAGAGGTTTGGAACACACTACCTGTCTGAGGGAAGTCTGGGAGGCTCCTTCAAAGCCGTCGCCAGCATCGACCATGAAACTGCCAAACACACGGGTGAGGGTTCATGAATCTTGATCCAGCAGCCTCATGGGAGGCCTAAAACAGTATCAGCTTGCTTGGTTGTTGGGTACTGACAGCTTCAGTAGGTTATGGTTCGAGATAGGACCTTGATGACATGCCAAGTCAAGTCGAGTCAAGTCTCAAGCATGTCTCAAATGTCTTTACAGAGAACAAGCCTACCTAGAACTAGAACTAATCAACAATCGATCCCAAAACAAAATGATGCAATACAGTATGCAAACAAAATAAGACACAAGGGAACAAAACAAAGCACCAGACACAAAATAGCATATTGAAAAGATATTATAGGCCTACCCGACCTAACGAACCTTAGACCCTCAATGAAGATGAGGGAAAACTCCCAAGAAAATCTTATTAGGAAAAAAAAAATGGATGAAACCTTGGGTGGGGCAATTCAAAGAGGGATGCCCCATGCAATAGGTGCCAGGAACAAATAGAATTGATGGAGCACGTGTGAAACAAAGCTGCAGTACATTTGACATAACGTATTCTGGTGCTTAAGACCGAGCCAGTGATGACATTCTCATTTTTACCTTGTATAATAGTGATAGTACGCTTTTACATTCATGCATGTATGTATCTATGTTTGGGCAGGTGTTTCCCAAGGTCATAGGGTCATGAGATTCTCATGTGGACCATGTCCTGTCTCAGCTCTGTTGTTAGGAAAATGGGGACCTTGTTATGGTGAACTCTCCATATGTGTTTTGACACCACGTGTAGACTCAGGAACTGAGAGTGGAACAGATGTTGTTTACTTCACGACACTCCTTTCTTTGTCATTTCATTGCTATTTGCTTGTCAGTAACAATGACTTGAACCGAGCTCGTATTAAACCTGCATGAAGGAAGCTACTCTGTGGTCATCATCTGATTCTTCTTGTCTGAGCAGAATATCATCCATGGGAAACGCCCAATTACAAATAGTCAGTGACGGTGTTTTCCCCGTGACTTAGAAACCTAATTGTGGATGTATTCATGTATGAAAAATAATATGAATCTACATTCCTCAATAATGACACAGCACAGAAACTGTTGGATGCAACTTCATTATTCAAAGTAAGTTTTCTAATCTTGACCCAATATCAGAAAACAGTTGCCATTCGGTCCAGAAAAGCATAAAAGCCACAATGTAGCTACAATGTAGTTGAGTGCTAGTCCTTTCCTTTGTGTCCACTGTTTCCCAGTCAAGGAAAAACTGAAGTACGATGAATGTGACAGGACTCGACGCTGGTTTCTGTTCTTCCCCATTACCACTGAGGTCTGCAGACGGGGTGGAAATGAACGTTCATCAGCCAGCAGTAGGGTGACAATCGTTGATTTTAATGTTTATAAATTTAATTCTCCATATAAACCAGAGCTCATAAAACACCCAGAAGTAGTTCCTCATCATCCATCATCTCTGCAATCCTTTATAAAAATAGGCAGCAGCAGCAGTAACATTGTGAGGAGGGTGGATTTGGAGGGAGGGGACCTCCAACATATCGCAGCACTAAAGAACATGGACCTCATCAATCTGGACAAGAACTGGGAAATGTACACAAACTGGGCTGAGTCTGTTAGATCATTTCCACAAATCATCAAGCAAAAGGTGAGGAGAATGCAAAACAAGCTGTAGCTAACAAGTTATTTTCTTGGAAGTTTTTCCTTGTATGCATTGAGGGACTAAGGTGTGCCAGGTAGGTTAGGCTATGTAGAATAGGTAGGCTGTTATGTCTTGCTAAAATCTGCTTTTGTGTGTCTTGTTCTCTTCCTGATGTTTGTCCTATATCATTCTGTTCTATGGTTGATGGTTGATCAGTTATATCTAGTTAGGTTCATTCTTTGTAAAGTCCTTTGAGACACACTGGTGTCTCAAAGGACACCAGTGTCTCATCCTATGTTGAAATGATACAACTTCACATTCCTAAGCTAATTTACCTCGATTTGACTGTTTGACCCCAATTCCTGCTCTGGCAGCTGCGGCCGCTGTCAGAGCTGGTGAAGGAGGTGCAGTGTGCCGGGGTGAAGAGGCTTTACCTCCGCAGGGCCATCGACCAGTACCTTGCTGAGAGTGACTCCTGCCACTGCCAGCCCTGCAGCAACAATGGCCTGGTCGTCAGGGACAGAGATGAGTGTAAATGCATCTGCAAGCCCGGCACATCGGGACTGGCCTGTGAGCAGGGGAGTGAAGTGGAGGGTCAGCAGGGTGGGTGTTGCACAGAGAGGTTCTTTACTGCTGCGATTGATTTGTTCCAATTTAACCGAGGAATGGCGGGCATATGAATTCTTATTTTTCTTAGCATTTTCTCAAAGATCTATGATGTTAGCCATAGGAAAGTATCGATAATTTGTGCCAACCTCCCCTCAAATCACTTCTCTGGGTGGTGGGTGTGTGGTCTATTTGGTGTATGGTATTTTGCTTATTCCATGCTAAACAGTAATTAAGTGAGTAAGTTACTCTTGGTTGGGTAATGCCACATGGACTTAGATATTAAACTTTTTATTCACTTTATTTTTCTTATTTTCACCTGCCCTCCTACTCCACCCTTCCTCTTCTCTCTGTCTTTGTCCCTATGTGCTGTATTTGCCTCCTCTCTCTCTCTCTCTCTCTCTCTCTCTCACACACACTCTCTCCCCCTCTCTGTTTCTGCTCATAAAGGAGTGATCCATGGTAGCTGGTCCTGCTGGTCTCGCTGGTCGTCGTGTTCTGGGGGTCAGAGGTCGCGAAGTCGTTCCTGCTCTAATCCCACTCCTCAGAACGGTGGACAACACTGTACCGGAGAGAACACAGAGACGTCTGACTGTGAAGACCAAGCGCTACAATACTTCAAGTCCGAGCAAATTATTTATTATTATGTGTTTTTGTTTGTATCCTACACTGTGCAGTATGAATTTAGTCACTTATATATCTGATTTGCCATCAGATATATGTATTTTTATGTTTTTTATTCAGGACCATGGAGCCTCAGTGCTTTGACCTGTCTCTCCCAGCAAAAGAGAAGTGTGGAACCCCACCTGCTCTAATCAATGGCTATGTTTTGGTAATGTTGAAGCCAAAGTTGAATTTACTAACAAATGATTGTGAATGTCCAATATCCTTATAATCCATATACTTGTTTCTTTATAATTTTACAATATTTGTTCTGTATTTCCTAGAGGGTCTCAGTATTGTTTCTCTTTAATACAATTTACATTCTCTTTACGTCATCGAGCCTCACTTATCAACAATATACAGCCAATTTTTAATTTAGTAAAATTTGCAATCATTTAAATATATGCAAATGATAAACCATGTCAGCTGCAAACAGAACAATCTAGTCTTTAAAGAGCATTTGTGACCCAACATGAAAAAACAGGCACATTGTGGGAGACAAGACTTTTAAAGGGTTATTAAGTTATTTTGTTTGAATTATTCATTATTGAATCAAAAGAGAGCATTTTCATCAAACCTTTCCTGATATAAAATGCGTAATATTAAATGAGCCTTAAATGAGTGGCATTGGGTCACATTCATATTTCACTTAATAATTGATTTTGGTCCCGTTTTTAAGCATTATTCAATGTACAAAGGCTAATGCTGATAAAATGAACCGCCTTTGTGTCTACACATGTTCCACAGGACCCTAAAGACGTGTACCTTGTGGGAAGTAGGGTTGAGTACACCTGCACTGAAGGATACTATCTGGTTGGTAACAGCATAGAATGTACTGCTGCTCAAACCTGGTCTGGGAGTCCTGGATTGTGCACAAGTGGGTTCAAAAGACCTATTGACTGCAGTTTAACATTTACTAGCACAAAGACTTATATGGTGTTACATGTTTAAATGCCTTAATTTCAACAGTCTCAAGGTGCAAGATTGAGTCCCTCTCTGATGACGTCATAGCCTCTCCATTAAAGCGGTCCTATGGCATAGGGGAGAAGATCACCCTGTCCTGTCCAGAGGGCAGACAGGTGCTTGGAGAAACAGAGATTATCTGTGACTCCAGTCTTCACTTTTCACCGGACCCAGCAGGCATCACATGCAGCGAAGGTATGTCTCACTCTGAGACGCATGCAAATATAGCCCAGGTCAGCTCATTCCTGTGGACTGGTACTGTTATGTAAGAAGTTGTGACTACTGTATATTACATCATTATGTTGATGTATTCCTTATGTTTCATTTATTCTTATACAATGTAATGTTTTTTGCAGCTATTATATTTTTCTTATCCTTGGTTGTAAAGTGTTATAGTTATAATGTTACAGATGTGGCTTTATTGCAGGGAGATAAGATTAAAAATAAAAATAGTTCACAATGTGTAACCATGATTTTTTTTTTAATTCTCTAGTCATTGTACCGCAAATTGTCAGCAGTGCTATAGTGCAATGTAAACCATGGGAGAAGTTTGCCAAGGGAAACTGTGTTTGCAGAATGCCTTTTGAGTGCACGTATGTTTACTCAACTAATCTTTACCCAATTAATCAACCTTATGAAGCCATTTTGTTTTGACATGTGACCTTTGTTTACTAGTTTTACAGATTTTGCTGATATTGTTGTTTTTGATGTTGCTGTTGATGACGATGATGTTTTTGTTGCCAGATCATCTTTGGAGTTGTGTGCTACCAATCCTGTGAGGGGAAGTACAGCTCTACTGAATGTGTGCAAAATGCATGCCCTGCAGTGTCTGAGGAAGAACCACACGCTAGCAGAGGACAGCGCCTGCCAGTGGCCACAACGCACAACTACAGCCTGCACCAAATGTCACATGTGGGAGAGCTGTGATGGTACGGACACCAGAGGTTAAATTAAGTGGATAGAGAGCAACTCCATTGCAGAAAACAACAACAGAGTATGATAAAACACTGCAAAAAATGAACAAGCTTATTTTGTGATTTTTTTAGTCAAATTATCTCAATGTACTGGCAGATAATCTTGCTGGTTTCATAAAATGTCCTAATCCCAAAATGACTTATTTCAAGAAATCATCATAAAACAATGAAGAAAATCTTGAAACAAGAAACTTTCTCCAAGACAATTTCACTTTGACTTTCACTTTCAAGTAAATGTCCTGAAACAAGTTATGTTATCCTGGGAAAAAAGTTACATTTGTTGAAACTGGTAAAATTATCTGCTAGTGCATTAAGATGATTTCACACACACAAAAAAAAATCCTAAAATAAGCTTGATAAATCTGGATACAAAATAAAGTAACTTAATAAGTTTGTCAGTTTTTGCAGTGAACAGAGCAGGGCAGGGTACAGCAGAACATAGCAGAGAAACCCATAGTAGAGTAGAGCAACACTATGACAAAACACAAACCAAAACATCAAAGTATAAAAAAAAATCCACACATAATAATTTACAGTAATTTGTCACTGTCAGATGAAAACCTCATAATATTTTGGTGATTTTCATGTTTTAACTTCAACTGAAAGATTACATGCTCCTGTATGGGTTGAGAAAGTTATCTGACCCTTAGGTTTATGAAACCTGTTTTCAAAACAATTAGATAAACTCAAAAAAGCATGGTAGCCAAGCTAAAAACAAGACTGTTTTTCTTAGCTCCTGAAAGGTTGACATTTTAGAGATAGAAGGTTTGCACCCAAAAACAGCGATTTGCAAGGTACAGTATTCATTCAAGTCGTTCACCCCCATCGTCTTCATAACACCCCTACAGATCAAACCAATGAGTGTCGCTGTAAGGACTCTGCAGATTGCTTGGTCCCAGGCTTCAGTGTGTGCATCCGTCTTGGGGAGGATGAGACCGCAGGCACCCAGACCATGAGCGAGTGTGAAGCTGGACTACGCAGATGTAAAGGAGAAAAGGTGT